>NW_015150466.1:2135366-2139534 GCF_000732505.1 Cyprinodon variegatus
TTTACTTTTGTGTGTTTTTGTCAGGCAGAAATTTATTTATACCCC
Source organism: Cyprinodon variegatus (assembly GCF_000732505.1). Lineage (NCBI taxonomy): Eukaryota > Metazoa > Chordata > Actinopteri > Cyprinodontiformes > Cyprinodontidae > Cyprinodon > Cyprinodon variegatus. The sequence continues at coordinate 2,135,412 of NW_015150466.1, forward strand.
CATAGGATGTAAGAGGTTAAGGTTTTGATATTTGCAGTCGAAATGAGTAATAAATGTTTTTTACATTCCAAGTGTTTGATTTTTTTTTTTGGAATATTAAAAGTACCTCTTTTTCTTCATTAATGTTAAAATTCGCTGACATAGTAGAAAGAAGAGCAAAGCAAACACCTCTTAGACGTTTCCTGCTTACCTGCAGCCAGCTGAAGCGTCCTTCCGCTAAAGTAGCAGAGCGTCTTCCTCAGATGGCAGGATGAGACGAATCAAGCCGTGATTGAGCTGATTGTGATGTCGGAGGTGTACAACATAACATGGTGTAGCCCATTAAAAACTTCTTTTCCTCTAATTAAAACAACTCCTGCTAAATGCAGGAGGTCTTAGCAAAGCTTAACGAGGTTTCGCAGTAATTAATCCATATTTAATAAATGATGTTAGGCAGGAGAGGCTGCTTAGTCGGCCGAATCAACAATCTTCAGAGGGGAGGGGGGGGCTGTGGATGACAGGAAGGAAAATAAAAGAAGGAATGAGACGAATAAGTGTGGGTAGCAGCGGGAAGGTAATAAAGACAGTTATAGAGTGTGGCTGGAGGAGAGAGAGGAGAGGAAGGAGATATATTAGATGATATCCGAGCATTCCCCACTTTATTCTCACAGTGACTAAATTTGATTTATGTCAGACTGTGTGGGAGATCTTACTCAGAAGATGGATATGTTGGCAGGGCGGCTCTGAACCAGCCTCAAATATTTTATATAAAAATCATCTAACTTTACAGCGTAAGAGAAAACGGCTGTTATAATTTAATTCCACTTTATTAGAACTCTTGTCTTTGTCTGTTTTAGTGCTTATATCCATCATTTGGACTACTGCTGGTTAAAGTTTAACAGAGGCAGATGGAGGTTGAATAAAAAGTGTTAAACGGTTGATATAACTCCGTCAAAACTAGTTATGCAGACGAGCTCAGTGGGGGGGCAGTTTTCTCAGGTTCTTGCCTCCTGGGTTCTTTCACTCGTTGAGGATTAGGAAAGCAGATTAAGTTCTGGGCGAAGGTCACGAGGAGCAGAATCGATTCAGCCTTTGACTTGATTTTACCAAATTAAACAAGTTTCAGCCTCTTGGGTTCTGCTGATGCCAACAGAAAACTTTCCCCTTCAATGTTTGTCCAAATTGTCAGTCCCAATGATCGCAAACCAGCCCCACAGCATGACACTAACACCACCGTGTTTCCATTATAATCTCTAAACAAGGGGTTCTCAAAATAGAGGCCACTGGATGATGACCCCAATCATGGTGATGTAATCCCTGAGGTGTATGGAGGATTAAAATACATCATGAAATAAGTGGATTCAAATGTGAAAATAAGTACATATAACATTAATTGATCTAATATATGATTCTAATATTTGATATACAATTAGATAATGAACTAATGTATTAAATAATTAAAACCATGACCGGCCGCCTTGTTCTGGTTGTCTCTCTGCTGGGGTCGTCGCTTTGGTTTCCTAAAAAAAAAAATCCAGCTCCGCCATGATGAGGTGAAAACTGTCGACCAACAGATTTGATGATGCGATGGAGCCTTTTGGACACTGTCAGACTCTATAAGACCCTATAAGTTCTGTATCTCCAATAAGATAAAGGAGGTTCACTTCAAAATTCTACGCACTATATATCCTACAAATTTATATTTTCTAAATTCTCAGATATTGATAAATGCAGTTTTTTTAATATGGAACAGGAAACCTAATCTCATTTATTCTATCACCGTACCCACTCTACCAATTTTTGGACTCTTCTTGATCAATATATAATCTGGAAACTCAAAACCTACATTGTAATTGTCAGTAAGAGTGTAATACTCTATTTTGTCCATGGACAAACTAATGTTTTTAGTGTCTTTTATCAAAAACCTTCTCATTTTCATTCAATCTATTTCTTTTTTGTCAACTACAATTTACATTCTAATAGACATTTCAGTTTCAGTACAAACTGTTCATCACATACATTTGTACGGACAGGGGGAATGATTTACTGAGGCCATGCGTGCCGCAGAACGCTGCCTTTGGCGCGTTCTTATGGCTGCCAAGGGCCCCAACCCAGAGGCCGTTCCCTATTAGCCTCGTGAGACCATCCTGATCTCGCGAGCTTTCAAGATTTCACTCGCTAATCAGTCTGGAGACTCTCCGTTGAAGAAAATTTGGAGCCGTTCACCAAACGAACGACCAATCAGCGTTGGCTTTGAGGCGGGTTGAGGTGTGACGCAACGAGAAGCACGACAGTTCAGTCTAAAGAACATGGCGGCTTCAGCCGATGAAACTAGCGTTAGCGTGGCTATCGAGCAAGTTTTATCGGAATTACAGAGTATTTCTTCTCTGAAAGAAGAGCAAAACGCTGCTCTGGAGGCTTTTCTCAGAGGAAAAGATGTTTTTGCTCTTCTCCCGACTGGTTTCGGCAACGCTGGCTTGTGGTTGTGTTTTCGACGTCGCTCTGTTAGTACCTCATATGCTTCGTTGATCCGATTGGTTTATTTGGCCCGTCTGTCACCAACATAGGCCAATCAGCTAACCAGTATTTTCGCCCCTTCCCAAAATTACTTCAACCGAAGGTTTCCAGATGGATATGCGGAGCAAATCCATCTATAAAGGCAGCGCTATATCTTTGCACAGATATAGCGCTGCCTTTATATCTGTGCAAAGATACGAGCCACATTGGGGACGGAGAGGGAAAAAAAAAGCATATTTCACACTTTATCCTTGACAGGATACAGTTTGAGATATCACGTAACACGAGACTAACATTTAGGCAGAAGGAAAACATCGGAGGCTGGAGCCACATGAAAGTCAATCTGACATTTGAGGCATTAGTATGATGAGTGCTTTTAATTTGTCCATGAATGCTCTCCACAGGCCATTGTCCTTAATAATTTAGAAGTTTAGCAACCGGCGCTACAGTTCTGGATAAATCCACAGGTGTTTGCGTGTAGGGGGGATTTGTTTGGTGAATTTCATATACACAAATGTAAATATTAAAAAATGTCTTCCAACTTCAGATGTTTCTTGCAAGAATTTAAAGAGTAAATGAAATCCCTTACTTTAATTGATTCGAAATAGAGCAATACTTCTACGGACATTTTTGAGATATTTGGGGAAAAAAAGAATTACTGGTGAGATGTCGAGTGTAATCACCTAAAATTGTTTTTTTTTTTTCCTGCTTTTTTCACGTTCAACATAAATGTTCCTTAAGAGTTTAGTTTCTAAGTGGCTACAACAATAAAACACCACAGATTACCTCACTTTGTGGTCACTATTTTCCTAGAAACGCTTTGAAATTCTGTAGAATCACATTAAACAAAATGTAAACATGGTTTTGTGAATTTAAAAGCAACAATAAGAACATCAATTTATTAAACTTAATCTCGGTCGCTGAGTGTTGGAGAAGTGCAGAGAAAAATTAAACCATATAAAATCAAAAAAACTCCAAAACTAAATCTGTTAAATGAGGAAAATGTTCCGTTTTCCAAACTGTATAAAGAATGATGGTAGAAAATAGAAAAGGGAAGTTTATTTTCAGAGGGATGTTCTTCAGAATGAAGAGATGAAAAATAAAACATCTGATTAAACACAGCCAAAGAAGAAATCACTCCTAAACAACAGGTTTGATTTGATGAAGATTGAGAAGAAAAACTGAAGCAAAAATCCCAATATCTGCTCGGCTTCTGAGCCTTTTCCTTTCATTATTTACACTGTTACGCACACAAAGCCTCACAAACATATTTATTTTCATAGCAGCAGTCTGAAGGTGCAAAAGCGTTTTCTAGCTGTTTGCTCTCATCTGAACAAACGGCAAACACTTGACTCATACAGGCCTACTGCCTGTGTACACATTTCTGATCTAGCATCTGCTCTCCTCCCAGTCCTCCCCTTTTAACCGTCCTTGTTGATGACTTTTTCACTCCTTCAGGTTAGGATCATTGTCATTGATGATGTTAGATTATTGCACCTTAATATTAGCTGCCTGTTGCTTGTCAGAACTGATGTTTTCCCCAGTAGTTTGTCTAATTAGGCCAGTTCCTCTGTCCGGATATTAAATTCAATTCAGTTTATTTCTATAGCGCCAATTCACAACACAT
>NW_015150466.1:2141714-2143062 GCF_000732505.1 Cyprinodon variegatus
CAGCACCTTGTTGAATCTATGCCACCAAGAATTGAGGCAGTTCTGAAGGCAAAAGGGGGTCCAACCCGTGACTAGCATGGGGTACCTAATAAAGTGGCCGGTGAGTGTATATGGCTGGAGCCATGGATGTCTAATCATCTGCAAACATGTATTATGTAATGATGTGGCAGACTGGAGATGTAAAACGCTACCTTAACTGTTTATCGGGGCTACTTCCTGAGAGTTGAGCCCGGTTGGTAAACAGTTGCTCTCTGTAACTCAAAGCAACTCATCTAATCTGAGTAAGATTACAATTTCTCTTAAAATCTCTTCTCAAGTCTCATGGTTATTTAATACATAAACGTTGTAAAGTATTATTTAAAGAGTTTGTCCCGAGTGGTGTCTTTTCAGGAAAACAAACCAGAGAGAGAAAGCTTCAAGGTGTAGACACATAGCTTTCCTTTAACAGCCCATTTAAACATCCATCCATTTAGTCTCACTTTCATCAGCTGTTGTCTACCTTCCTGTTGGTCCATCCATCCTCTTTGCAGTCGTTCATCTGTCAGCAGAAAGCTCAGAGGAAGTAAAAACAGCCTGTGTTTGTGTCTAAAGGTGTGTGTTGGCTCCGTCTAAAGCTGATTAACAGATAATGACCCTTGACAGGAACCTCAGCCCCTAAAAGAGATTAGGAAGGACGGGGAGTTGGAGTTCCAGGTGGACGGACTGATAGACAAACGGTTTCTACAGGGAGAGGAGCGCAGCACACAGGCTTTAGCTGCCTGTCACAGATTAGGAGGAGAGGTGATCGGAGCGGATAAGGGTGAAAGAAAGGTCTGAGATGAGGAGGAGCGATTGACTGTTGAGGATGGAGAGCGGAAATGATAAACGATGGCGGATGAACTGGGAGGAGGATAGTAGCAGATCAGAAAGAATAATAAAAATGACTTTACATTAAAGGGAAAATGAAAACTATTTTCTCTGAAACTTTGCCTTTAAAATATAGTTTTACATTTTTTTTTTAAAGCAGAGCAAATTGGATCTCAGTATCTAGAGTTTCTCATCAATAAATGATGAACATAATAGCAGAAAAGAGAAAGTAAACAAGAGTAAACAGAAGGCTTTTAAAAATACTTCTGAATGGCAAAATGAATAAGGCACACACTGGACAGCAGCAACAACATATTGATGATACATGGTATATATTATTAATTGCACAATATTTTATTGTTTTATTTTTCTAAACGGTTAAACCTGTTTTAAACTGGCTGTGTGACTGGAGAAAAATAGTGAGCTAGCAAACATGTATACAGATGATTTAGTGGTTTTCAGTCCTGGCTCTGCATAGTTTGGTCTATTATATACAATGTTT
>NW_015150466.1:2144057-2145983 GCF_000732505.1 Cyprinodon variegatus
CATGATACAGCTATGGCTTATTTCTGCGCATTAATTATGTTCTTGATAAAGATCAGAAAGCTGATAATATTAAGTGTGTATCAGCCCCCCCTTAAGTGTCCACCATATTGGATCAGTCCATTTGCTGCACATGTTCAGAAAGGTCCAAACAGAAAGCAGCAAACCATTTGAAAACGAACGATGTGAAGAGCAGTGTTGCCAACTTAGCCCTTTTGTTGCCATATTTAGCTTCCTTTCAGACCCCTCTAGCACTCTATTTGAAAAAAGTGCCTAGCGCCAAAACTAGCAATTTTTCTGCTACTGCAGACTTTGGAGACAACATCTAAAAGCAGCGAACTCTGCTCTCCAGAGCGACTAGATTGGTAACCCCGCCTCCTGCTCTCCTCTATCGTGTCTGCTGTCATGATTCATGCAGCTATTATTTCCTCCAAATGAAAAATGGAGAACAGATAAGCAGATCATGGCTTGTCTACAGGGAAAAGAAGGACTGGGTTATTTACTTCGGCCTTTTTGGAAACACAGGAAGGAGCAATCAGCTAAGTCAGAATGATTAGACAATCTTTGATTCCTTTCGAAAAAGCGTTAAAAGTCAGCTGAGCACATTGCCAATATAAAACAAAAAAGGGACAAAAGAAAACATTGTGAGGAAAACAACAAGGAAAGGGACAAAAGAGAGGGACAAAATGTAGAACAAATAATGGATGGCTGTTCTATTAAACTTTCTCTATCTGTAGAATGGGTCTGTTTTATGTGTTGTCTTCTCAATTCAGAGGGCCTCATGCCTGTCTTTGCCTAGGGCCCCAAATTTCCTAAATCTGCCCCTGTCTTTATGTCTCTCCAGGTTGTAGTAGAAAGCAGAACCAAATGAGCTCAGATTATAACTTCACCAATAAACAATTATTAGACAACTATTTAAAAACTCTAGAATATGTGGGAAATTTGTGAATTTGCTTCAGTTCTACTTTTAACAAAGAATTCAATTATTGATGAAACTCTTGAGAATATTTCTGGGAAACCCTCATGTCAGCTTTCTGAAAGGCAGTCATTAAAGAATAGCTCGACTGTAAAGTCACGTGTTTTATGCTCCGTTCTTTCCGCTCCTTGGAAGGGAACAGACAGGACTTTTCTTCTCTGATCTTCACGCTCATCATTCTTTCATCCAGCGGCGCTGCAGCTCCCAGTTGTCTTGTCATGTTTAATGGGAGCCATTAAAGAACATTCACACAACAGGAGGCCTCTTTAAAAAAAAAAAAAAAAGCCAATCTTTCTGCAAACAGATGAAGACCTGATTGGAATGTCTTTAAAAGCCGAAGTTAGAGACGAAATCTGTCAGACATGTTAGAACAGATGCAGTGCTGATCTATATTTAATCTCTGTCTATGTCCTTTGTTCTTAGGAGAACGTCTCATCAACGTCCTATAAATACATCCAGACCAACTTTGACTCAGTGGACAGCGACAGAGCAGGAGACATTTTTAAATAACTTGCAGCTTTCAAGCTTATTTTTAACTTAAATCTATGCAGCAGCAAAACATTCAGCAGACATTGGAAAAATCACTTTAACAGAAAAATCCTTCATTTCTTTCCCCTTCATCCCCTCTCATCTTGTTTTTACATGAAACCACAGACACATATACAGACACCCTAATGATGTATAATGTCCTAACACTACTATATTTAATGTACCTCATGATGTAATGAAGGGATTTGGCCCCAAAACAGAGAATATCTGTAAAACCTCAAGGTGAATATCTGGGAGATAGTGCCGAATGTCTAAAGCAACATCATTAAAGTTGATCCCACTGTGATAAAAGTGAATAAAACTTAAAACTAGGGATGCACGATATTGGGATTTTGGCCGATATCCGATATGCCGATATTTTAAAACTCATGTAGCCGATAACCGATATCGATACCGATGTTAAA
>NW_015150466.1:2146680-2160661 GCF_000732505.1 Cyprinodon variegatus
AGGTATCCAGGTTTCTGCAATCTAATCTGGCTCGTATATGAAAATAAATACATATAATGAAAATGAAAATAGGAAATGAGGACAGTATTGCTTTCATCCATTTTTACATATTTATTAATGTTTAAACAAAAAAAAAGTATAAAATAACAGCCAAACAACTAATAACTCTACTTAAAATAACTATCTGATGGTATAAACTAAAGGTCACCAATCAGTTCTAAAAACATCTTTAGGAGAACCCTTGTTAATCCCTGAAGAACAAGGGGTTTTCGATCATTCTGTTTAAGTATATCTGAGTCTAGTTACTCATCCCAGTTGCAGCCAATGGTTTGTCTTAGTTTTTATTGATTAGCTTGGTTCATGTTATATTTTCCTCATCTTTAGTTAAACAAACACATTTTGGGACATTGGGACTATTTTCATTTACTTAAGGTTTTGAAATAAAAAGTACTTTTAGTAGTTTACCTGTACTGTACTTTTACCTAGGTAAAATATGATGATTACCACTCTTCAGTTAAATTTGTGGCTACTCCACCCAAGGTGAATAACCTCACTATATGAAGAACAATAATAAGTCAGAATTCTGTCAAAAGGAACACATTTAATAAACACTCATATGGAGCATTTTTAATTAAGATACATTTATGTAAACTCTAAATCATGTCATAGTCTCTGCATCACACTGACAACGCCAAACCAAAACACTGCATATTTGCACCATTTATATTTAATGCTCTGAACTTCCATATCAACGTTTTTTTTTTGCACCATGCTTTTTCTCCACCATTGTTTAAATTTGACCAATTCTTGTGAAATCCTTGTTTTAATTACAGGCTGTGTTTCTCTAATGTTTTTAACAAGATAAAGCTACAACCACCCATATGATGATGGTGCCCTGTCAGCCTAGCATACCCATAGTAATACACATAGTTACGACCACCAGATCGCCATACCCTTCAAAAAACCCAAAAAAGTAGTAATTAAATTGTTTTTTTTTTTGTTTTTTGGTAGTTTAAAATGTATTTAGAGAAGGGTCTACAAAACGCGTACAAAACACACCTCCCGCCCGGCCAATCGTTGATGATATTGATTTGGACAATATGTCATCTTGGCTACAGCGGCTTGGTGGAGCAGAAGGAAGATTAATTAAAGTTAATCAAACGTGAGCAAGATGCCTACCACTTAGCACGGTTGTAGTTAGCCCATTAAAAAACTAATAATAATCTTGTTCAATGTTGGGATTAAAGGAATAGTTCAATCCATCATCAAGTTGCTGTACAATTATTTTATTTTCTTATATCCTGTAATTTTTCCAGGGATTGCACATGCTTTAAATATAAAAAATGAGAATATTCTAAATTAATTTGCATTAAATCCTTTAGACGAATGGACTTGCAATTTTTTTATAAAGCTAATGTGTAGTGGGCCTAGTTTTTTTGTTGTTTTATGCACAAAACTATGGCAAAAGCCTGACTAAATCAGGAAATGAAACAGAGGAGAGCAAAGACAGAGGACAGAGAGACAAGAGTATGCTGGCCGGACACTTATAGTGTCAGTCGAGCATACACGTTTGCAAATGCGTATGCAAATCTGACGTCCTGCACATGCGTATTACTATGGGTATGCTGGCCTGAGCTGGCAGAACAACAGCAGAACAGATTTGCATCTCAGCCAATGGTCTCGTTTTTAACGATTCATACATTTAAAGTTCTCCAGTTTTACCACAGCGCCTGGTTGCCCATTTAAGCACTTTTTACCAGGAACAGAGCCCCATTTAACAGATGCATGAATCATCTCAGCGTCATAAGAGCAATTTGAAATACACTCAAGATCTAATTACACCAGCAATTCCCTTCACAGACTCATGTTGTGTTCATGACAGATTTTCAAAGATGAAAAAACACCAGAACAAGAGTCATAACCACTTCTTACTTCTGCTTATCATTAAAATTAAGTATTTGAGTCACATTATTGTAGATGAATATCTATCCATCATCCTGGCATAAACCCAAACAGCTTGTGCATCTCAACTCTTTTTAATCACAACTCAACTTAATTACGCCTGCTTTCCCTCATAGTTATGGCACACATGCTGTTTGCCACTTTCAAATTACACAGAAACTTTTATACACTTTTTCCTTTTGTCCCCCCTCTCTATTGCCTCTAAAACAGCTAAAGGACGTGACTATCAGAGAGCCACATAGTCTGATTCTGTCAGACTGTCAGTCTGAAACCAAGAATAGCAGAACTGACAAAGGAGCAGCTGAAACCCAGAGAAGTTTAAACACCAGCATCAGCAGCAGCAGCCAACCACGACCATTTGGACTTTACTCTGTTAGAGCAGACGCTAACTGTGCCATAGGAGCTGCGCTTTTACTCCCTGAGCATTAAAGTTGGGGGGGGCTGATAGCGAGGGAGCGAAGCACAATGAGAAAATAGGGCAGATAGAGATATGGTGTAATGAGGAGAGAATGGGAGGCATTAAGAGGTATTAGTTCAAGTGTAAACCATGGACAGTAATGGACTATCCTGCTGCTCAATGGACCACCGGCTTTGGTGCTGATCCCCCCCGTCGGTGTGCCTGAATGTGTGTGTGTTGGTGGGAGGAGGAGGAGGAAGCTCTGGGATGGCACAAACCCCTCGTCTTTCCCCTCTTGAGGTCTTATTAACCTTTACTCATCATTCACACTCACTCCTGACGACCGCTCAGACACATACCCTTCTGTTCATTTTTTTTTTCTCCAGGCAGCCACGTGCGCGTGAACGCCGTGTCTTTGCTAAGGAGATTTAAGAGCTGGTTAATTGGTTGGCTGGGGCAGCTTTTTCTGCTGAAAGTTAATGCCTCCGTCATGCATGGCTCCCTGTGGAGACGGTCAGTGAGGCTGAAATGGTGTTTGTGTTTTGTCCTCTGCAGATACCAATATGAAGTTCACATTCACAGGCAGGCCCTTATAGATAGGCCTTTATCCTTACATCTTTAAACCACTTAGAGTACGAGGGAAACAAAGTGCTCAGTATACTTCCAAACATTGAAAATAGGGGGAAAGTCATGTCATATCCGTCTACAAAAAAGACCCAAAACCATTTCATCCTGACTAAATAAGGCTAAATACTCCAATAAACCATCCTGCTAGTGATTAGTCATTTTTGAGCCTAAATAGAATTCCAGCACGGGTTGCCATGCGCAGATATAAACAGATGTGGCGGCATACAGAAAGCCAAATAGCGACTACTAAACAGAGCCTGACGGCCTGCAAAGCCTTGCACTAAAGCCACATCTCCAGGTGCTCAAAAATTAACTATTAGTTAAATAAACTGATTTACAGCAACTCCAAGTTCTAGTCAATCCTTCCCATCAGAACATCAAGGAAAAAGAACAACAAACGCAAAAAGGTTTGCAAACATCTGCTTCTGGAAACTTTAGCTCCACCCTTTTTCTTGTTCCTCACCATATTCAACTTTAAAGAGCCTTATCTTGGTTTTTTGTTGTTTTTTTTGTAAACACACCCACTTAGATTAAATGAAAATATAGAACCTTTAAAAATCTTTTAAAGGAGAAGTCCAGTCATATTCAGAATTCAACTTTCTGAAAGTACTTTAAATATGAAATTATTACAACTGTTCAATAAATGATCAGTGTTTTTAATTAAGAGTTCTTTTCATTTGAATGTGCTTTACTGCAGGCATCCATGTTTGTCAAAGAACACTACTGCCACCTCCTGGTTTGTGACGTCACGGTGCGGTATCGGCCGTTGATCAAGTCCCAGTGCTGTATCTGGTGTTTATAACAACGCGCTATTATCCAAGTCATCTTGAAAACATTCATAGCCAAATGTTGGCTACCCGATGTACTCCAGCATCCAGCTGCCATGCACGTGGGCATTGTCAGTTTCACTATAGCTCTGGTGAATTTCAATGGTGAAGTCCTCTGGAAATCTTCAATAATTGTTGTTGATTGCAGATGTGTCTAGTAGTTCCCATTGATTTTGCTTGTAAAGAGAATGGCGCTAGGCTTTCCGCACTGTGACGTCACTGCTGGAAGATGGCAGGGTCGAGGGGTTACTGTATTTTATTTTTTACTGATTAAAGCTAAATTCATTAAATCATGTGTTAGTTTTAAGTTTAGATAATGATCCATTGATTATTCCTTGCTGACCAGAGTTTTTCATCTCTTTCAGCTCTTTATTTCTGGAAAATTTCCCTTCAGAAGATTTCAATTTTCTGTCTTTCACTAAAGACTGGAAATGCTGCAGGCTGAAAGTGTCAAAGTGTTTTTCAACAACTTTTTAAAAAACAACCGATTAATTTTTCCAACAATTAATTTCCCTTTGGCATTAATTTAGTATTTTTGGATTAAACTGAATTGAAAATAGGATTATAGGAGCCCTAATGTTGTTCAGTGCCAAATCTGGATAGTCTTCTTTCTGGAAAAGCTTGCATAAAGACATACCAGCATGTGTACTCATCAGTTTTCTTCCACATTCTTTACATATATTAGTAACTAGAACAGTTTGTCAAATGCAGTCGAACTTCGGTTTAATTAGAAGGCAGCAGGTCAGATATTCGGATGGAATAATAAAGAGATGTAAATGAGTCTTGCCCAGTCGGAACGGCCTGCCTCCAGCTCTTTTTTCAGTGATAGTTCATGTAAATAAGGCAAGCAGATTAATGAGCTCAGAAGGCATGGGAAGGATTTTAAATTTTAAAAAACTGTCTGTAATTGTTAAGTGGATGCAGAAGAGAACGGCTTCATGACAAGGGTGGTCTGTTGTTATCTTCTCTACCAATTATTATAATTGCAAAGACTTCTCCTCCTTAATGTCACTGTTTTTGTCATAAGCGTAGGAAGGCTGAGTAAAGGAAGCGTCCTGCTAACTTAAATAATCGCAGAGCTGTCCTTGGCGAGGACGGCTCCGTCCGTGTGATTATGTATTTGTGTGGGTGGGTTCTAAATGTGTCCTGCATCATGTAAAGCTGTATTTAGGTATAAACCTGCTTGCTGGGTCTGCTTTCGTTTCCCCACTGGAGAAAAAGGAAAAAAAAAAAGTGGCAGCATGTGGTGATGAATAAAGCTGACACCTGCAGGGTCTGTAGCAGTGTGTAGATTTATGTCTGATTGTGGGTCAGGCTGTAACCTCGCAGCAAGCTGTACAACTACAAGGTCACAAACTAGGTTATATTATCCCCCCCGAGTGCCCGTAGGGCGGCCATCCTAGAAAGGGAAGCCCTTTGTGTTAATATGGCTCAAAAACACCCATCAGCTTTCATTTAAGACCTGAAGACATCCTTTTATTCCTAAGTTACGATGACAATATTTAATTTCTAAAGCTTATTATTTAAATCAATTATAACCTCTTGGTCATGTTGATATTCCAGTGAAAACAAGCAGAAAAATGTCTTTGAATGTTAATGGGAAAAAAGGAAGTGATATAAATGACTTTTGTTCAGAGTTTTACACACTAGAACAGACTGGGGGGTGTATGTGTATATGTGATTGGCAGAAGTAATTGGTGTCTGGTTGCGGAATAGAAGCAGTGAATAAATGCAGTCATGGAATACTGATAAGAGCTCTTTGGACTGAATAACAAAATACACAAACACACACAGCTAGCCCATCCGCTAGCCCGTTCCCATAGATAAGGACTGTATAGATCTGACTTTTTCATCACACCGAGAACTAACGGTTCTACAGTTCAAAGCTACTGAGTCTTCAGTATCATAGGTTTTAGCTAACAAGCCACTGGTGCTGAAAAAGAAGCATGAAGTTGTTATGCAATTAAATGTTGTTGCAGCTTCATGTTATTAATTTTATATAACTGTCAGACTGTCACTTGTTTTTTCTGTGAACAATGCCGAACTGGCTATGTGTTAGAACAGCAAATAAAAGAATAATTAAAGCTCAAATCCTGGTTAAGCAGCAACTTCCCTGATTGTTTAGCTGGACACTCTCCGTCTTTTGCCTGAAGCTCTGTTTAAGTCAACTTTGGTAAAGCTGAAGCATCTCCAAAGGTCAGTAGAGCTAAGCCCAGGCTGTCCTCTTGTTTTAGTTTTAATGTGTTGTAGTTTAAAACCTTTAAGGACTTTGTGCACAGCAGAGCTTAACTGCATCATCCTCCAATAGTGTTCAAAATGATTATTATGGCTTAAGGCACCATAAAGTTACCTTCACAAATGGAGCAATGTTTTAAAGAAATCTTGGTATTTGGATGTATAAGCAGACAGAGACCCAGTGAGCTTTAGAGCCACCATAAAAGATGAATATCCCAGCCCCAAAAATAAATCAGGAAGATGGCCCCAAGTGATGCAGCATTTAACTCCCAATAATCTGAATCCAATCCTGGTTTCCTTTATCCTGCTCACTTAACCAGGTGATAGGACTGTGTGGAGCTGGAAATGCAAATGGCAGGAACTGATTTCTATACAGGCTTTTTACTTTCTGGATCTGAATTATCCACCTCTACCCAAATCCCAAGGTGGAGGAGAATGACAGAGCTACGATCTGGAGGCATGTCCTGATACTAAATTGACGTTGCCAAACAACCAGACATTTTGATCGTTGTCCAGCAGCAGAGGACGGCCATAGTGATCGACATGGCCGTCCCAAATGATGAAAACATCAGGAAAATACAACATGAGAAACTGGAGAAATACCAAAGCCGCACAGAAGAACTAGAGATAGCCTAGAAGGTGAAGGCAGCTGTAAAGCCCGCGGTCTTTGGAGCACTGGCGGGAGTAACCCCCATATTGGAGAAGATGCTCCAACAGAGAAACATCAGAGTTTAAAGGAATGTAGCCCTAGAAACCGCTAAGGCACTGAGAGGAACCCTGCTTGAGATGAAGAGCGAGACGAGAGAATAATTTCTTTCTTTTTATCCCCAGAAACTGACTGATCCAGCTGAACTCTCAGAGTAAGCCAAACTATTGTCTTCATCTAAGACTTCAACTTGTATGTTAGATCCAGTTCCAACCAGGTTATTTAAGGGAGTATCCCTTTGATCTCCTCATCCATCGTGATTAATCTATCACTGTTAAGGGATATGTACCAAAGGCTTTTAAGGTAGCTGTAATTAAACCTTTACTTAAGAAACCGTCTATTGACACAGATAACACTTCTGCTGTCATAGAACCCAGAATGTAGGACTCAGTGTTCAGGCAAGACAGACAGTGGGAATTTCAAAGCGTTTATTGAAAATGAACAGAAACAGCAGAGCTTTGGATTTGTGGATCTGCAGTGACTGCGGGGGTACAACTCATCACTGGCACTCTGGTTTGGGAGAAACACAGGTAAGTGACCACGGTAGTCAGATGGAAGATGAATATCAATGTGCGTCACTTACCTAGTCTAAATGTTCAGTCAATCAGGCAGGATCCAGCCGATGGACTGCCAAAAAAAGGAAGCGCAGAGCTGCCCAGAGTCCAACCAGGTCTAGAAAACTGTCAAGATCAAGGACAGTTCTGAGATCCTTGAGTCCAAAACCCGGTCACGGGTTCAGAGCAGGAACATACAGATCCAGGGTTCCAGGAATCCACAGAGCGTTCGGACAGAATCAGAGTTCCATGAGTCCAGCAGGGAATTCAGACAGACACGCTCAGATGGAAACAGACAGGCTCAACAGTTGAGAAGTAGAAGCATGACAGAACACCAGGAAAATTAAGGAACTTTAAACTGGCTCCCTCCTCTGAGCCAAAACAGGAACTGGGCTTTGAACTACCTCCCCCCAGCCGAGCCAAAACAGGATTAGGGCGCGCTTATTAGGAAAGAGTCAGGACACGATCAAGACATGAGAAGACAACACTAAACACCCTCCCTAACTGCTGGCCTCCAAGAACGAAAACTAGAACTAAGGCATCTAAGTCAAACTCAAATGCAGAAACTAGTAATAGCTAGGCTGAACTGGAGATAAAGCAGAAGGAGCAGGTGGATAAGATGAATGATAATTAGTGAGCGGGGAGGGTTCGACAGGTGAGTGAACCGAGAAATTAGATCAGCTATCAGGGCTGAGATCATGACATCTGATCACCAATCTAGTAATGGTTTTAAACCATTCATTCATTGCTTTGGTCTCTATAACTATCAACCCTTCCAACGATGCCGAATCTCGGGGAGTGGTGGGATACATCAACTTGCAAAGCCTGTAAAACCACATACTACCAGAACAACCACTTAATGGGCATTCTAGACTCACTGGTTAACTTAAAACATAGGAGTTCTCAAACAAAACCTTCGATTGTGGGCAACATGGAAATCTCACTTGGAAAGACCAGATTCTGGCCAGTACCGATCGTTGCAGCTTCCACCAACATACATAGCAACCTCTGAGAGAAACATTGGTGATGTGGCCATCATCTTCTCCAAACTAATTTTGCGATTTGCAAGAATCTTTGCATTTAACCCTGCTTTGTACTTTTTACCCAAATTATAACAACTATTTTCTTTATTAAGAAAATGTCGGAGATGTTAGAGCAAATATAGGATTACCAGCTCCCCAAACAACAGCAGATTTCATAGCAGTCTATTTACTCAAGGCTGTGGGGCTGCTGTATTTCCCATCGACGAACCGATGACATTACTTTCACTTTGCCCACAAACTCGCATGGAGTTTGAAACTTTTAAATGAGCTTTCACACATGGACACACACGCATACCAGCTCACTCAGTTGTTTGCAAAAGTTAGTATCCTCCCGAAGACATGTCACCACTAACAATCGTAATCATCTGGATCCTTTGTGTTTCTCTTTCTCACTCTGTTAATTGTGATGTGGTTCAGTGTTAAAGAGCGCCCAGTAGTCAAAGCCAATTGTTAGTGTAGCTCCACTGCATAAAGGTTAGAAACTACATTTGCATTTAGATGAGTGAGAAACTTAGGCAGAGAAGCAGGGAAGGGGAGGAAGTAATTATACCTCGCTCCGTGGTTCATTTAAGTGATTGGATGAATGGGGGTCTGCATATGTGTGTGTGAGTGTTGGAGGCTTGTTTGACATTTATTAGCTGTGGGGTCCGAAAGTGCAAAGATCACTGTATTGAAGGGTCGAAAAGCTTTGTTGGAATTACAATTTTGAAAGCGTAAAGGTCAAGAATTGGGAATTAGAATGAGCTCTAAATTAGTAGGAAGGATTAAGCTGGATGGATGATCGCTGCTGTCTTTATACTGACTTTTTCTGTGTGAGTTTAAAAACGTGAAAATCCATTTTCACACATAACTGTCTTTAACTTGGTAATGTGCCATAATTGGTTTCTTACCCACATAAACAGCAACGGTGCAGAAAATTCTAACAACTTCCTCTTTCTTTAACCCTGAGCGTAAAAACGTGTTAGAAATCCACAAAGAAAAAAAGTGGGAGAATTTTGTTGCATGTAAAGGAAGTTATTTGTAAATGAAAAATAAAAAGAAGAAACATTTTGTGTTTTCTATTATTTTATTTTTTGTCAACTTTTTTATTTTTGTTGTTTCAGATTAAGTCTTCAGAATTTCATTCTCTTCAAATTGCGTTTTCCAGATTCCTGAGTGAGAGATAAAGGTGCACTACTATTGGTCTGCCGGACATTAGCAACCTTTTCTTTGGTCAACTATTAGTGTTTATTTAAAAAAATAAAGTTTGAAACTATTAAATCTGAAAGAAAATTTTAGATATAACATTTAAAACAATAATTATGACTTTTTTTTAAATAAAAGTAAAAAACTAACCTCAAAACTTTTTACAAAATGTGTTCGTTGTTTGTGACAATAATGGAAAGAAATTTGTGCATATAAAATAATATTTTAGAACTAGATTAGTGAGCATTCTGGCTCCTTCTGCTACCAACGTGAAAGATTGAATGTTACTCAGTATTTAAAGGTATAGAGAACAATCTTTTTTTTCTGGGTGGATCATCTAAAATGGTGGTCCTCCTAGTTGTCAATCATTTTGGTAATATGTTTACATAAGGCCATCCCCTAAAAACATTGATACAAGTGTTTCAGTTCAGGAACTTGTTGCACCATGGTGCATTGTGGGAAAATAATTGCATTTCAAATCAACCCTTTGGAAGCATAAGGTAACAGACCTTTGCACTGACAGAGAGCAGATTCCTGAAGTTTACCTGGACTTTACCCTGCAGAGCTCTTTGTATCGATCAATTTCCAACCAATGAAATCTTAGAGAGAGTGAGAGATTTATAAATATATATAAAAGGAAACATTGAGCACTTTAGGCTCTTATTGGCTCCATTTTTCATGACAGTGAGTCATAATGGTTTCCTAACATTTCTTTTTTTATCTGTCCATCTAAAATGAAAGAGATTGTTGGCACTGTATCCAGATACAGTATGCATAACCCTTATTCTTCATAGAATTTAGCTTTTTTAAGCCGTCGTGAATTAGAAAAATATTTAAGCACGATGACTAATCCATAAATTATTACATGCATACGAATAAAAACTTTGAAACAGGATGGAAACGGTTTCCTAACAAAGTTTCTTATTTTCATCTGCTGAACTTTTACACTGGAGAGAAATGTCAGAAAATGTTTCCAACATTAGGACACACACAGACGGATCCATAAACACCTGGTCATAATGAGGAAGTCGATAACACCTCGCAGCTACATGACATTTGTAATTAAAGGGTTGGGTTTGTGTTTGTGAAAAAATGTGATTTGGAGTGCAGGCTAAAGGCTAATCAGCATTAATTCAGACTGATAAACCAGAGCCGACTTATTGATCACTTCTCTACTCCCATCTTTTTCTCCACTTCCTTAAACTCTTTGTTCGGTCTTTCTTGTGTTTTTTTTTCTACTAGGAATCCTCAGAAAATTAGCAGCCAAATCGAAACAGAATGAAAAGGAATCATCTGAATCATTATCGACGTGGTCTCAAGATTTTCTTTTTCCCTTCCATTTTTATGATCAATAAAAGAAAAAGATGCATTAGACAAAATAAGAACATACTGGATTCATTCCTGCTGTTATTCTTCTCCTTTACACAAACATAATAACTCATAATAACGTCTTATTTGGTAGCAATGTAGGAGGGAAGTTCTCCGTATTGAATGAGACAGAACTTCCTCCTTCCTTT
Source organism: Cyprinodon variegatus (assembly GCF_000732505.1). NCBI lineage: Eukaryota > Metazoa > Chordata > Actinopteri > Cyprinodontiformes > Cyprinodontidae > Cyprinodon > Cyprinodon variegatus. The sequence goes on from NW_015150466.1 coordinate 2,157,734, forward strand.
CTTAGGAACCATGTGTGCTTCACCTTGGCTCTGTGCTGATAGACTGCTGCTGAGTCCAGATGAGCGCCTTTGTGTTCACCAAGTTCACAGCTGATTGATTTTAGCAACCATAATAGTCGGGCCTCATTAGGACGACATGGCGTCCTCAGGCCTTGGCTGTGCATAGACTCTTTGCTTTAGACTCACATCCAGAAAGCTTTGTTTGGTTTTCTTGGAGTGAAGCCAGTAATGGTTGGTAGAGAATGTTTTAAAGCATGTGGACACTATTTAAAAAACTGTCTGATGTTGATCAGCTTCTTCTGTTATATAACCGTTATTAATTATTGATCATTGGGTGATTTATGTTTTTGATGTTGTATGAAAGCTTTTGTATTTAGTTTTAAAATGAGCTTTTACAGAGACTTAAGTTTGCGTTTGTGATTCTCAGTCATCCAGGTCGTAGTCATTCCAAAAAAGTTAAAGTCTTATGGAAATCAAATCATTCTAGCTTAAACATTTACATACATGTTTTTATCAGACAATATTGTCCCAAAAGATAGAAAATTTCTGTCTTAAAATCTGTGTTATCTTATGCAGGCCAGTTTGTTATACTTCAGCCTGTACACCTCAATTTGGCCAACATCTATATCAACAATCATCTGTCAATCATATTTTTTCGGTCATATCATCTTGATTCATATGTTGCAATTAATAATATGCAACAGTTGAAATAAGAATAATTTCCTTTCCCATTGAGTTGCGTCCCAGTGTTCACGGGGATGGACGTCTGTGTCTTCAGCAGGCGTAGAGCTAACAGAACTGGCAGCGTTGCGAGGCGAGGGCTCAAACATGTACGGCTGTAAGCCTTCTACACCAAACCAAGCTTCTGCCGCCCTGGCATCCTCTTCCACAACATCTTCGTCCCCGCTTTCCTCCTCTAAATAAAAAAAGGATGACGGAGGAGACTCATCCACGACCTCCGACACTAAACTCTCCTCCTCTTGCATGTTTCCTCTGTCCATAGCGTTCCTTGACAGTGTCGTTTCTAAGTCACCAATTTAGTGCTACTTGGTCCCAATGGAATTTCTCATTGGGAACCTACTAGCACTAAGTTGCTAACTGGTTAGCAAGATGGTTCTGACAAACTGGCCACATTTAACCTTGTTTGCAAACCTTCACCACAACAATCCCGCCCTCTTGATAAACAACAGATCGCATTCACTGTATTCACTATAAAGTCGGGAACAACTCTGGAGAATTCCAAAATGCAACGAATTCCAAAAAACAATTTTTTTTTTACGACTTTAAAAAAAAAATTGTTTTTTGTTTCCAAGTTTGAAGACGTTTTGTGCAATTCATTTTCGCAAAATGCTAGAAATAGCCTTGAGTTTGAGGCTTTTTAGATTTGACCAAAAAGAAAGCCTTTTTTTTGGATTAGAAAACATGCAAATTGAACCGGACGAATGGGTCCACCAATTAGGAATAGGAAGTCATTTGGGTTCTTTGTTAGCCTGCAATACCCAATACCTGTCTATGTCAGACAGGTTGTTAGAGGGAGTGTACAGAACACCACGTCTGCTCAGCCAGGCCAACGATTCCTTTGTTTCCTTAGGAGAAACATTCATATGGGAATAACATTCACCTTTTAGGGGTGGCTGATGATTGGCTGATGATTGCCATGGCCATACCTGGCCCCCCATCTAGCTACACCCCTGCCAATAACATGCAGTGTCATCGTTGCTTCGGCGAGTTGCTGCATCGGGTGGATCAGAGCAACATGGAAGAAAGATAGGAGATTGGAGTGGCCTTAGATAGCAAAGAGGAAAATAAGAAAGATGATTTGGATGAATAAAAGGAATATTTTTTTTGTTTGTTTTTAAACTCCTGCACCACTACACTCATAAAAAAATCCATTTGACTTTTTGAATAAGGAACAATGAACTGAAACCAAAAAAGGAAAAATAGTTTATTTTTCAGGTGCTTTGTTTAGAAACTCTAATTTGTTTCATTTGAAAATTCATCACAAACACTTAAGAGCAAATAAACACTCAAAATAGGCATCCATAAAATAATAGTATTGGAAGAAACTGTGAAATTAGTTTCAAATAAGAGGAAAAAAGTTATTGATGAAGCCTGTCACAGTAAGTGAACAGGGAAAAAAGAAAGAAGACAACAAAAGTAAGAAAATGAAGGCTTTAAATGTGACTCATCGTGGTTAAAAACAAATCAACGTTCGGCGCAGCATCAAGTAATGTCATCTCACTAAATGTGAAACCACTTGAAGGAGACGTTCAGCAGAATATCAGTCACGTTAATTATTGGCTGAATGCACGGGGGTTTGAATAGAAAGCGTCTGAGAGAAGAAAACACAATTTAGTCCCTTTGTTTAGTGTTTCCATTTATCAGTAGCAAAGGCATGACCACTGGTGGCAGACAAACAAGTTTCCTGGTTTTGGTGTTTTTTTCATCTTCACTATTTGTTGCAGGAACATGAAACTTGATAAAAGTGATTTAGGGATTGTTTTTCAGCTTTTTTCACTCTTATTTTAGCTGTCACCTGAAATAGCCTCTGTTTTACGAACACGTGAGCCGACTAGCTCCTCTGTATGTTAAACACTTGTTACTGGAGTATCATACAACCTCAAAATTATCACCCCCCCGTCCTGATCGAGAGAGAGATCTGCATGCAGCTGGGTGGAGAACAGGAACCATGACCTCCTAAAGCAGGGCTTCCCAAACATTTCAGCCTTTGAGACCAAAAAAAATAACAGATTTACAGACTACATATATTTATTTATTTACTTCATCCATGCATTTTCTCTCATGCATATCCCAACTACAGTGGTGCCACCAGGGGTTGGCCCCTCCCCACTGGCCTCCCCACTGGCCACCCCACTGGCCTCCCCACTGGCCACCCCACTGGCCTCATCACTGGCCACCCAACTGGCC
>NW_015150466.1:2161969-2166448 GCF_000732505.1 Cyprinodon variegatus
ACCCCACTGGCCTCCCCACTGGCCACCCCACTGGCCTCCCCACTGGCCACCCCACTGGCCTCATCACTGGCCACCCAACTGGCCTCCCCACTGGCCACCCAACTGGCCTCATCACTGGCCACCCAACTGGCTGCCCCACTGTATAAATTGTTGTACCATCAGTTTATTTCTACAGGCAGATTTACCACAATAGTAGATTCAAACCCTGAAATTATGGCTTTTAGTTTCATTGTGCCACCCCAAGATTTTTAGTGGCCCCATCTGGCCCCCCTGTGAAAATTTCTGTAGGCGCCACTGCCCAGCTGGGCATGTTTTTGGACAGTGGGAGGAAGCCGGAGTACCCGGAGAGAACCATGCATGCATAGGGAGAACATGCAGAAAGATCCCGAGCCGAGAATCGAACCCACAACCTTCTTGCTTCATCTCATGAGTGCTACCCACTGTTTTTTTCTTATATCGTATGATTTCTTAACTCAATTTTTTTTAGCTTCAGTTTTACAAATTTTATTCTTTTCAAATAACATTTCCAAATCACATTCTGGAGGCGGGCTTTCCTCTGGTGTGGGGAGTGAGGACCCATTTCTATTGGTCTGCTAGGCGTTAGCGACAGCCTTTCTATTGGTCAGAGCACGCGTTTGTTTTGGGCAGGAAGAGAAGAGGAATTGATCTGTGAAATGCAGTTTGAAAAGAACGCTCCTTATAGAATGTTAGCTGAAAAAAAGAAAATCTGATAAAACAGCCAAATTAATATTGACACCTTCTTTCATGCTAGGATTGCATTTATTATTTCATTTTATTTCAAAATGTCTTTTTCTAAATTCCCTCCATAATAACCCTTCAGGTAAAGTAAGGCCTGCCTCTACCCACTGCCCTACTGCATATAGGAGCCCTTATTAATTCACTATTTGTTTATTTACATAAAGTGATGTCATTATTTTTATGTACATTTCTGAATTGCTTTTCATTGTTTAATCTATCAAATGCGATATTGTTTTATTTGACTTTTAATTTCATAATCCAATAGTATATTTAAATCTTATTTTAGAAAAATAACAAGCGTTACAGTTGCTTACAGATTTCCCACACTTTGGCCAAGTTTCCAGAACTTTTCAGGACTGGTTTTGTAAAATTTAATGACCATGTGCATCAGCCTGCTGCTGTCCTGTAGCTGTGCAGCATGAACTTAAGTAATCAGAATAAATGTTTAAACATGCCAGAATGTTCTGATTCGGCAGAAACAGACATTATAATCTTTCTGTTTTGTTTAAGTCCAAATACTTTTCAATCAGGTTTGTTTTCTAATCAAATGTAACTAATAATGGTTTCACCCTGCAGCTTGATACTTTAATGTGAGAAGATCGTGCACAGCGATGCATGTCATGTTGCGCACCACTGATGTATGTACAGGAGGGCTTTTTTCCAAAACTTTCCAGGCCTTGACCTTTTTTTCTGAAATATGTTGCTATGAAAATCTTGGCTCTATGTTGGATTTAGATTAAAATCAACAAAGCAGCCAGATTGTCCATGTCTGGGCCACGAAAGGGCGAGTGTTCTCCACACTATGTGGTCATCTTCTAATAATTTATGTAACTGGATATGATTAAATTATGTCTGCTTATTCAATTTAGAAATATTGATCTCTGCATGTGCCTGATACTCCCAGCACTAAGGAGCGGTTAGAAGATGAATAGTAGAGAATTATTTGATATACTTAAATTGATAAGATAGCCTGAAATAAAACTTATTTCTTAGGGTTATTTTCTCTTTACGGGTTGGAATTTTCCAGAAAAGCAGCAGATCATCAGCATATAAACACAGTTTAGAGTCTTTTAGCAGTTTGAGGTCCAGGAATCTGGTTCTTTGGAGAATTGCAGCTGCGCTGATCCAGATAGCAAAAGAAGTTCAATTAATTGTTAGATTTCATGGTCAAAAGGATTGATTGATGGTTAAGGTTGATGAGAGACAACAAGCATTCAATTCTAAAAAATTTACCAATGTTGGAAAGATGTCTTTAAATAAATCAATGTTGTTTTTGTGGTTGAATCCTAATGAATACATTTAATTCAGTGGTTCATGATCCTGCCCTGCATGTTTTAGATTTCTGCTACCCATTAGGCTTATATAGAAGAACAATTAGCAGGATTCTGCTTCAATTGATGGCTGCTGAGGAGGGCACTGCAGGAGAGTGATGTTTCAGGGAGGAGGTTTGAGAACTACTGGTCTAATCGATGTTGAATTGTTTGCTGTTTCGCTGCCAGCATTGAACCGTGTGCTATCAATAGCCTTATCCTGTCATTTTAATATCTGGACAGCATGTCCACCTGTCTTCTCAAATTATATCTGTCACCACATCACTCCCAGGTGATGGCTGTCTTTTCCTCCACTGGCTTCCCTAGTAAAATCTATTTTCATTGCCATCTACCTCACTGGCCACCCACAGTAAGTGAGGGCACAGGGCAGTGTCTCAGATAGCTTGGTGTTGGTCCATGAAGCTGGTGCTGAACTGGAGAGCTCCTTCAGTGACAGACTGCTGCACCCTAAATGCACCAGGAAGCGTTATCACAGATCCTTCCTCCCAGCAGTTGGAAGACTCTATAACCACCGCTGTTTCCAACAACCTCAATAAGTTGTTACATTCATGCTGATTTTGCTCAGTTTCTACCTTAATCAGTTAAATAACATGCTGCTATCATTTTGCACATCTCTGATGTTGCTGCTACTTTCAAACATCCATTATTGTAAAAATGTTGACGGCTGTTTATTGCTTATTTATTCTCCAGGTGCACAGTTTTATATTGTTAAAACACTTTACAGCACAGTATTTTATTGTTTATCTTTTAACTCTTCAGTAGTATTGTTATTCTTATACATTTTTCTAAGGTTCACATTTACGTGACCATTTTTTCTATAATCTTTTTGCTGCTGTAAACACCAGAATTTCCCCATTGTGAGACAATAAAGGGATTTTCTATTCTATTCTATTCGGTTCTATTCTATTCTATCTTGGTATTTTAAAGTTTGTGTTCAAACATTTTTGGAAATATGGTAATGTAGAAAATTTTGAACGACTAAAATCCTCATCAACATACAAATAATTTGTGTGTTTGACATCAGGCCTTGTAAAGGTTTGTTATTATGTAGATCTATCAGCAAAATTGGGGAAATATTCAACTTGGCTTTAGAAAAGTTCAATATTATAATGTATAATGTACATATTAGTTACTAAGCTTTGATTTATGATAAAATCAATACAAATTTACATGTAGTTCAAAATGTGTTGTAATGGTTGAATCAACACTGGTATCATTTCAGTTATGGTTGAAAACCTAACATTGATTCAACATGGAAGTCACCAGAAGGTTTTTGGAAAATTGAATTTAATATTAATGGCCTACCCGTATTTTTAATGTTGATTCATCCATATCTTCCAATCTGGCTTTTACTTTTAATCAGGATTTACCTTAAATGTCGTTATGTGCAACACATCATTAAATTTCCTTTACAAAATCATGAGCATTAGGAGTTTCTAACCTAATGCCAAAATTAAAAACATAACTTTCCACACAAACTATCTGACAGTGAACTGGAATTCAACAGCCTCTGAAAAGCAACATCTAAAGTTTAACGAGAAGGAAAGCATGAGGGTTAGCGGACAAAAAGCTATCATTATCATGTAGTTAGCACGTTAGCATGGTTGGATGCTAAGCAGCTAATGGCTGAGAAAACATCTGCTTGAGGAAAGCCATGTCAGTAGTTAGAGCTGAAGGTTAAATGAGGCTGATTTAATGAGGCACTGATCACTGTCCTTATTCCACATCCATGAATTAAAGTTTCCAAGGCAGGAAGGGACTTTAGCGTCCACATGCATCCACCTTTTCCTCTGTTTTTAGTCATTAAACCTTGAAAAAGGAAACTATCTTTATTAGTTAGATTTTAAAACTATTATTAAAATTTCACTTTACGATATCCTACGTTTTACACTTAAAGTAAATATGTGCAGACATGCGGCATACTGGTTGATTTAAAGGTTTTACAAATGAGGGGGAAAATGTTGCATATAAACTGTTATTATAGTAGAAAGAGCGTGCGAGCATGCTGTGCACAAAACATCTATTAACGTGAGGAGCAGAGTGCACCAGTTTTAAAACAGATGAGGAAGTTCGTTATCACAGCCGGCTGGACGCAGCTACTCTGAGTTACCCCGAAATCCCACATCCTCCGCTCCGCTCATTATGACATTACTATTGAGTTCATATGATCAAAAGAAGCAGTAATGAATGCTTAATTTAATATGACATATAAAAAAAAAAATAACCCAACCAGCATCCAGCATATGTGCAGCTTCTGCACAAATATCTTCGTTTTGTTCTGGATTATTGTTAACAGGGATAACTAGGATCATACATTCTTAACATTTCAAATCACAATAATAACAGCTTATTTCAAACAAAAAACACAGCTTTATCTATGTTAGCTAGT
>NW_015150466.1:2167829-2171927 GCF_000732505.1 Cyprinodon variegatus
TTTATAGATTTATAGACGTGTTTTAATTGTTGTAATTTAATCTGAATATAAAAATCTAACCTTAGTTTTTTAATAGTGACACAGGTTTTAATCAAGGCTGCTGGAGGCGACCCAATGCACCTCAGCTCTCCAGGATGCAGTATAAACACTGGAGGGCATTTCACGTTATAGCTATCATTGTTTAGAAAAAAAAATATGTTTTTCCATTTTTTTTATATATATAAAAACGTTTCATTTAAATTTTTTGGAATAGAAAAAAAGGGAAATTCCCACAGACTCTGTATTGATGCAAACTGGCCTGAACACTATGTTACGTTGCACACAAGGCAAGAAGACAGAAAAGACTGAATAAACAGATGGCACTAATACACACTATAGATTGATTAATATTATTTATCTGAGGAAATGGAAAATGCGCATTCCTGGATTTCACACTTGATTTTTGTTTAAATAGTAATAAATATGTAATAATGGATAAAAAACATCACTGTCCCTGTTTCCTATTTCATTTTTCATAAAAATGCATTTATCTGTATCTATGAGCTGGAAATATCCCCAGATTAGATTGCAGAAATCTGGTTGCCTTTTTAAAGCCCCCACCCCTTTTTTTTTTTTTTTTACTTACAGCAGTTTTTACTACAGAAAGTTTTTGACTCTAATATAGATTATTATCATCTGCCAGTTTTAATCACTTCAAAAATATATCTTTTTAACAGCTAAATGGTAAAAGATTTTAGATGGAATAAATTCAATGTTTGAAGCTTCTTTGTCCTTGAGTTAAACTCGCTTTGTGTGAAGTTTCACTGTGTCCCATTTGCTGGCAAACGTTTGACTAATAAAAGTGAACAAATTACATTTGGAATAAATCAGCGAGCTGCAACCAGTCAAGCAGCGTTGCCAGGATACATGAAACATAATTAGATGAAAAAAGACATTTCTGTTAATATACTGCTATCATATTTAGAGAAAAGGTATATCATTAAATAAAGTGTGTAGGAGTGATGGGTCTCATTTTGTTTTTGTTCTGAGTTGTTTAGCAAGCTGTTTAGAAATAAATGCTATCATCAAATTCATATTTCTTTGGTATTAAAAGCTTCTTCAGCAGGATGGCAGCACCTTTTTTCTCCAGTTTGGTGGATCAAGTTTAGAAACACGGAGTCTAGATTGTTAACTGGTCAAATCATGGAAACCCTTTTTCATGTTTTGGGTTTAACGAGAATGGAGATAAACTATAGAGATCAGCTGATGGAGGATTTTTAAGGCCGATATCGATACAGATTATTTGGATTTCCATCTAACCGATTCCTGATATGAGCTGCTGATATTTTTGGCAACATTTTTAAAGCAGATATTGCATTTTCTTCCCCCAATTCACTTAATATAGGTGACTTAATGATAACAAATGTTAAACCAGTTTTAATTCAAGCTAAAAACAAACATTTAGTAACAATTTAAACAAAATTTTACTGGATTGCAGATAGAGGTAGTGGCAATACACGCGATTCATGTAATCTTAGTTAACGAAACCAAGCTCTAAATCTCTAAGCCTGGGTCAACCTTTTTAACAGGTGATCAAACAGTACTAAAATTAAATATTGCAATAAAATTAAAATACATTTTCGTTTTGGAAACACTCTGTGTATAAAAAATGACAGTAATAGTTGTCTAAGTAAGTCTAAGTAAACTACGATCTAATTTCAGTTGATAGAATTACCCCCTTTTAAGTGCAGTTATTTTACTTCAAGCTGTTTATTCTGTTGTGTGTCAATTCAGCATAGCTTTTTATTAAACAGAAGAAAAGAAATATCTACTGGGTTTTTTATTTAACTCCATTCTACCTAGCCACCTTGCAATTACGCTGCACTACCCCTAGGGGGCTTATTCCTAAGTTTGGAAACACTGTACTACTCAGTTGGCCAATGCATGTTTTTATCAGTCCATACCAATAAAAAAAATAAATACTGTCAAGGTCATTACGACAAGAACTGATATATGGTTGAGGTCAAAAAGTAACTTTACGTCATAGACTACAAAAATCACATGTGGTGTTAATCAAGAGTCCATCTTAGGGCCCCTCCTGTTTAGTATCTAAATGCTATTTCAATTCAATTCAGTTTATTTCGGTAGCGCTAATTCACAACTCATGTCATCTCAAGGCACTTTACAGTTCACCAGATCATCCAGTCAAATTGATTTAAAGTTTTCCATCTAAGGAAAACCAGTTGATTGAATCGACTCATTGATTCGAAGGCAATCCCTCACACTAAGCATGCTTGTAGTGACAGTGGGGAGGAAAAACTCCCTTTGAACAGGAAGAAACCTCCAGCAGAACCAGAAAGTTATTGCATCTATTTTTAAAATACAATAAACAATTAAATGTATTGATTTAGTAGGAAGTTTAAGTATTTAATTTAAATGTTATGTTTTTGGTGAGTAAATAAATCCTGTCTTTATTTCATGGGATTTTCACCTTTATGTATTTCATCATATGTTTTGTCTCTCCATATCTCTGGGATTACATCACAATGATTGTGAAAACCATCTTACTCCCCAGGGGTCCAGACCCCACTTTGGAACACCCTGCCCTCATAAACAATGCATTGGGAGCAGGAGTGAATCAGAAAACTAAGTGTTCAGAAGGGTGGGGTGGCTTTTACATGTAAATTTGTTCAGTGGCGTGAACTGCTGGCTTTTGCCGGAGCCCCAAAGTCTTTCTATTTGGTCCTGAGCGTGTGTTCATCCATAGGAGGTGAAGCAGCCAGACTTGTGACAGGGAGGAGAGCGAGGATGTTCCTGTCAGGAGGTCATGGTGGTGTGTCTGTGCGCTCTGGGGGTGTGTGTGTTGAACGCAGTGGAAAACTGTCAAAAAGGGAGACAAGTTGAAGTGAGGAGTGGTCCCTACGGTGGGTTTTGTGTGTGTTTTAGTGGAAAGAAAAGTGATTCAGTGGTCATCTATTTAGGGTTATTGTGTGTGTGGCTGAGCTTGCTGGCGTGTGTTGAAGCTCTGTTCCACTCGACCACCCTTGTCCAGGCCAGCTGTCAATCAGCTCACACAACCCGGCTGACCGCCTTACATCCCAGCCACAAACACTGAATACTCACTCTGGCAAAATATTAACAACACTCCTTAAAGAAAAGCTCTTAGAAAGAACTTGTTTTGGCCTTTCTCCCTAAAATCAGGAATTTTAACGAATCCAACGTGAATGAGTGAACATTAGAAAACAATAAAACCAGAAATAAATATTTGAAAAACTTAAAGTCTATTCAGTTTATTTCTATAGCGCCAATTAACAACACATGTCATCTGAAGGAACTTTACAGTTCACCACATCATCCAGTCAGTATGATTCAAAGTTTTCTATCCAAGGAGAACCAGCTGATTGCATCGACTCATTAACTCAAAGGCAATCCCTCACACTAAGCATGCTTGTAGCGACAGTGGAGAGGAAAATCTTCCTTTTAACAGGAAGAAACCTCCAGCAGAAACAGACACAGTGTGAGCGTCCATCTGCTGAGGCCGACTGGGATCTTTATTTAAATGAACTCAAATTAAATAAAAGATTGGTTTAAAGAGTAATTTTTTGTTTATTATTTTTCTATTTTATTCTTTTTAAAATTCAATTCTTTCATTTCTAAAATATATTATATAGTTAAAGTTTTATTGTTAGTTTTTTATTGTTTCGGATTTTTTAAAAGGTTTTATGATTTCATTATTTAAATTTTCTCATTAGTTTTTTTTTTTTTAGATGAAATTTTATGATTTTTGCACTAAACTAGTGTAGCCTGAAGTGTTGGCTTCAGTTTAACTTAATTATATATCAAGTCATAAATTACCTCATCTGTCAACGGTATCCGAGCCAGATGATGATCTCACGGTATATTTTAAAGGAAAAGTCTGGTCAGCAAGGATGTAAAAAGCTTCAGCAGCACAAAATATTTACACACGTTTAGACACCAATAGTTCTGCTATGAAGGCAGAAATATTTATATTATGCTTAACTTTGATGCGACCCTCAGGTATGAAGGTAAGTGGTCAAGATGAAGGATCCTGAAAGATGAACTCATTCATCACAGTAAATCTGCCCACTTCTTGTTACG
>NW_015150466.1:2172545-2176939 GCF_000732505.1 Cyprinodon variegatus
TTAATTAAAAACACTTATTTATTGAACACTATGTAATAATTTCATATTTAAAGTACTTTTAGAAGTTGGAGTTCTGAATATGACCGGACTTTTCCTTTAAGGGGCATTAATGTGCGCCTTATCCTGACTCATGCAGATGTTTCCATTCAGCGTCTCTGCTGCATCATTCTTTTATTTCCAAGGTTCAGTCGCGTTTCATTTTCAAACACTGTCTTTTGCTAATATTTGTTCAAGCAAATCATTAAGACAACATAAAGATATGAGTAACTAATAACAGGCGTACCTCAGTCTCCATCGTTAAAGTTTTTATCCATTTATCTCTGTACTTTTTCAGTGGCAGAGCTTCTGGATTTCAATCAGTGTTCATGGAGATGTGATGCTCTCCGAATTTGACAAAAAGCTGGTGTTAAATCAACTTTAGTAACTAAAAATGAAACAATGTATCCGATGTATTAGACAAACAACAAGTATAAAATGAAAAATATACTTATATCACGTATATATCAGGTTCAGATTTCCATTTCCAAAGAAACTGTTCTTTTCTGTTTGGGATTTTGAGTTAATTAAATCTTTTTCTCTGGTTGCATCCGTCTGGATATAAGTTAACACGTTTAAATGTCTTATTTTATAACAATGAAATCAATGATAAACAAAACGCAGCTTCAGCAACATAAGTTCTAACAAGTCCAGCTCTATGTAGACGAGTCTGTGGCTGCAGGTGATTAGCATATTTAGCTCGGAGCCTCATTAATCACAGCCTCCATTCTGGCCCCTGGCCTGCATTACAGATTAAGGTGCTCCAGCTTGTCAATATTATGGCTCCATCTTGTCTTGTAATTCTTTGACCCAACTGCAGAGAAAAAGACAGGGTTGAAAAAGAGGAAGATTTACGGTTTGATCCTGGAGAAACAAAAAGAGAAATCCGGCTTTAAACAAGACGGTGTTTGAAGTATTAATAAAAACAAAGTGAGATTTCTTAGAGTGCTTCCCTCTGTCCAACATTTTACTATAAACAGACTTCTAACACCTTTGTTAACATTAAATTAAAGCACTTTTATTGAACTGACGGAACAAATTTCTTCAAATTCAAGGACCTCCTGCTGCCTCTGAAAGTATCATAAGTGAACAGCCTCCTGCAGAGTAACAACATTTTATGTTATTATTGTAATTCCTTAAAAATAAGAGACAACTGCTCATTTAAAAAGCTCAAAATCCTCATGATTATGCTGTTTTATCCTTTATTAAAGAAATCTGTTTACCCATAAACGATTAACAGAATTACTTGACTATTGAAATAATCATCAAGTGTTTGGTGACTGAATCTATGAATTAAATGTTTTTAAATCTAACAAAAGATAAGTAAAGACTTTCAAGGATATTTTGATGGCTGTTTTCAAAAACTCTCAAGGCCTTAAACTTTTCTTTTTTAATTTAAAAAAACTTTCAAGAGTTTCAAGGACCACTATTTAAACATGATTGATTCTTTTAAAAAGTGCTGATCACTTGTGATATTTTTCACCATCCTGGAAAGAAATATCCGCTGTGCTGCTGCCATCGACACCTTTGTTTATAGATGTTGGAGATCGGCCTATTTTTCAGTGTAGTCCTGCCTCTCTGACTGGGACTGGGTGGATGTGCTTTTTCTGCCTGGGTGTGTGTTTCCTGGACGGGGCCGCCTTTGGAGCTGGTTTACATGTGCCTTTTTTATCTCTGCTTCTTTTTCTATGTCTTCTTCTTTCTCCTTGAACCCCAGTCGGCCTCAGCAGATGGCCGCTCACACTGAGCCTGGTTTCTTCCTGTTAAAAGGGAGTTATTCCTCTCCGCTGTCGCTACAAGCATGCTTAGTGTGAGGGATTGCCTTCGAGTCAATGAATCGATGCAATCAACTTGTTTTCCTTAGATAGAAAACTTTGAATCAATTTGACTGTATGATCTGGTGAACCGCAAAGTGTCTTAAAATGACGTGTTGTGAATTGGTGCTATAGAAAGACTGAAACATACTTAGGTCTCTGCCGAGAAAGCAGAAATAATTTAACCCTTTCAGTTTATTGGGAAAGTGGTGATGCTTTTATTAACATAGCGTAATGACTCAGAAAGTAGGACCCAAAATTCAGGCAAGACAGAGAGTGGAATACTTAAAAAATTTTTATTGGAACAATGATGAACAGATCTGAGGTGGCGGCAGCTGCAGTGTCTAGGGCGTCTGAGGCAAGAACGTTTGGTTTTACAGTTCAGTCTGTGCCCAGAGAACCAGGATGATTACGGCCGGTCGGCTGTCAAGAAGCAGCAGACGCAGCCAGAAGGTTCCAGACGTGGAAGCCTAGTGGGCTGTAGAACTATCAGGAGATCAGAAATGAGCAGATGAAGGAAAGCAGGGTAATTCACAGGGCGAAGCCAGAATAAAGAAACAGGTCGGATCAGGTAAACAGAATGCTAAAGTAACGCTTGAGAATTCTCTATGCCAAAGACTTAAAAATAATCTGTTACTGATGGCTGAGACCAAGGAGTTTAAATAGAAGCAGGAGCAGGTGGTTCAGATGAGCAGGCATGAGAAACAGGGCAGAGCTAGACAGGTGGACAGCCATCAGTGCCAAAAATCATGACACATCGAGGAGATTTTTCTGAAAAAAATCGTGCTTCAAGTAACTGTTGGTGTGACTTTTCCCAAAACAGACTCAATGCAGCGTTCCCTTAGATCAATGTTATGTTCTTACACTATATGAGGCCATATTCTGCTGCAGGTTGTTTGTCCAAGGTCACCAACAGGTAAGCTGGACTCTGAGAGAAGTAAAACTATCTAATGTTTTCAGGTTGAAATAGGCCAACAGCTGGCTCTAGGGAGGATAAACACACTCTGAGAGGCACAGCAACATATCCAGCTATAAAATCAGGACGGTGATGAAGAGCAGAGGGGCTAGATGGGGGTTGTTCACCTGTCCAAAGCTATAAATACACACAGACACAATCACACACCCTGGAGCTCTTCGATATGCATGTCCTTGTTCTGCGGTCGGCTGAGAGGCTGACCTGCTTTGAACAATATGACCTTAGGTGGTTCAGACTCCCTGGGAAGCAAACAATTGCTGCCAAACCAGGAGCCCGAACATCTGCAGGAGCAACCTTCCTTCAAGCTCCTGTCAGGTTTTAGGCTCTGAATAATTTCCAGGAATTTTAACCATCCTGTCTGCTTACAGGGAGCCATAGAAGGACGGCGTTGTGTGATGTTTAATTTTTAAAAAGTCTGCTGCATCATAAAATAATGATCACAAACTGTAAGCACGTATAAAAGTCACCTTCAAATCAAATGAACACAAAAATCATTGATATTTATGTAGTGGGTTTATTTTCCGCTCCATTAATAATCCCTAAACTCTTCAAAATAAAAAGCCTGAACAGATTTATCGTCCCAAAACAGCTGTGAAATAAATAATAAAATCGTCCTTAATTTAATAAACCAACCTCTTAATGTCTTAGTTTATCCCTTTGACTGTCAGAATTACAGATGACCTGATTAACTGGTCTGCTCTTACCTATATTTTCTATCTTTATATATCGTTGGCCTCCAGCAGTGGAAGAAGAGGCCTTCAATCCTGAAAATCACTGGCATAAAGAATCTTGTGGCATTATAACCATAAATCCTCTAAGAGAGGTCAGCCTTCAACTGGGAAGAGAAAAAAACAGTCAATTTGGACTTTTTACGTCTCCCTGAAGATTGGTGATCAATACAGCTGCGTGTGGGAGGGGGGTTTAGGTGCAGGGATTCAACGTTTTAATAAGAGCCTTCGATAAATGTAAATTTTTGAATGTTTGCTCATCTCGTTTTGTTGCTGAATCATTTTTGAATATTTTTTTTTTTTTTTTTTACAAAGTTTGAAATGTGTCATAAACGTTTATTAACACAAAACAGAACTGAAACAGAACAGAAATGGGCTGCTGTGTGCGGCTAGCGGCGGCTGCAGGAGGGCGGCAGGGCACCGCTCTATCACTGGCACTCTGGGTAAAGAAAGAAGCTGAGATTGACACCTGTCCCAGCTTGCACTGCGGCAACAGCTTCCATGTTAGTGCTCACAGAGCTCAGAGTATTAAATTAAATGTTCTCTTTTCTGTTGTTCAATAAAAGTACGTTTCAATATCATTTAAGGTGAGAACATCATACTTTTAAGCATCATTATATGGCCGATTTACATATTTAATGCGTCAAAAAAATTTCCAAAGTTGAGAGGAACCCGGCAACCAGCGGACCTTTGAGGCTAACGGCAATCAGGGCTAACATTAGCCCGTCCGCATTAGCCCTCTCTCTGCATAGTCGCATGTGAAGGACCGCTGGCTCTGATAGCGATTTTTTATTTTTTTGGCAAAATGTTAATTTGATTTTTGTTTATCTGTGTTAATTA
>NW_015150466.1:2177924-2180299 GCF_000732505.1 Cyprinodon variegatus
ACAGGAGCTCTTTCAAGCTGGGCACCGTTTCATTCACAACACCTGTCCCATCAACCAGGAATCAGAATCAGAAATACTTTAATAATCCCAGGGAGGAATAACTTTTGTTACATGACTCCATCTGTAATAGAGTGACTATAGGACCACTGTGGCGTAAAAAATGTTGAGGTATGTCTGTTCTTAGCCTCACAGGCTCCAAACGAAGGTCATGAGAGATAAGAATGAGTCACACAGCTTCCTTCATGCAAATGGCCTTGATAAACTCAAGTTGTTTTTTCTCCAAATGTTGAAATGTGAGAAAGTTCTTTATGCAGGGGGTGGGTTGGTTCCCCTGGGGGGAGTTTGTGTGGGATTTTTTTAAGGTATAAATGTATGTACTGAGGTTGCCTCAGTCAGAGCTCTATCTCTCACTCTGAGGACGTTAAATAAATTTGAACATTCTCTTGTAAGAATTCCTCTATCAGTTTCTTCACAACTTCACACCAGTTTGATATAACATAATATATATAATTAGGGGGTCCCCACTCTATCTCGCCATCAGTTAGGGGGTCCTTGGCCTGGAAAACATCAAAGACCCCTGCCTTAGACAACAAAGTTTATCTAAGTCAAAGCATGCCTTGGACACTAAACGTCGAGATGCAGCTGGGATCTGTGAAGGGAAATTGCTTGCTTGTCCAAAGAATTCTTTGCAAATGACATACCCAAGGGAAGAACCTGGTCTTTTTAATTGTAAAACCTGTTTAATAAAAGGAATACCTGGTCCTTTAAATCAGAACCTTCATTTACTTAAAGGAGGTCGGGTTGTTTTAATTAGAACCGCCATTTTAACAAAAGGGAGACAGAAATTAAAATTAGACAGAATCCTTCCCCCAAAGAGTAACTTTTACTCTGTCACACCAACCTTCCTATGGGATATCAGCTGCAATAGTTTGATAAATTTAGTAGTTGTTCCCCTCTGCGTTCGCTTTAACCTTTTTGTCAGACATAAAAATATTTAGTTTGAGCACAAAACAAAACATTTTTGACATTTTTGTTTTAAATTCCGCCCACACTGTAAATGAAGACGTCCAAAGCAGCAAAATGAAATGAGCTGAGACATTTCACAGTTCAGGAGGTGATTTTCTACATTTCTGTGTTTTTTTACTTTCAGATGTAGCTCCCTCTCTTTGCATAACAGATCTGAACCCATGCTTTATGCAAATTAACAAAAGGTCAAAATGCAGTCTGAATAAATAGTTTAGTATAGAAACAGAAAGAATGATCAAACGCATCAGACGTGTCAATGATCGTATCTGATCAAAACCTGTCTTAACTCAGCAGTCTACCTCTGCACTGAAATAATGAACCAAGTGGGCTCAAAAGCACCCTAAATAACCCACATCTGCTAATATTTCACTTTGTGGAATGAAGGCCAAATACTCAGCGGCGCTCACATCCGAGCTGAGAGCAGCCTTTAGTGATGCAGCTAATTTAAATAGAG
This sequence comes from Cyprinodon variegatus, assembly GCF_000732505.1. Taxonomy (NCBI): domain Eukaryota; kingdom Metazoa; phylum Chordata; class Actinopteri; order Cyprinodontiformes; family Cyprinodontidae; genus Cyprinodon; species Cyprinodon variegatus. The sequence continues at coordinate 2,179,405 of NW_015150466.1, forward strand.
TAATAAGCCTGGCAGAGGTGTGGAGTGAAGAGCCTCTTCAACCTACACATTTCTGTTCTGAATATTTACAGGATTTAAACCGGCCTTTGCTCAAAGGGGAACCATGTATGAGCTGATGTGCAGCTTCTGTGTGTCTGAGGGAGGAAAATGTAAAACGGAAACACAACTAGTTAATATCGTGCTTGAATTATGTTTTAATTTTTTCATTAACTTAAACTTTGCTGTTTCCGAAAAACATTTTACTTTAAATATGATATATCCTGCGTTAATTTTTTTTCACATGGAGATCGCGATTTTTTTCTCCTATCCAAAGCATGCTGGGTAGATATCGCATTTACCTCTGATTGTATTGGAACCCACAGGACGGCTAACATTAGCACAGCTGGTTTTTATCATATTGCGTCTGGTGATGAGCTGATTATTGGTTAGGGTTTTGTGCTTGGAATCCTGAGGTTGTGAGTTCGAGCCCCACTTCCACAGACAAAGACACTTTAACCCCACACTGCTCCCCGGGTGCCGCACAATGACAGCCCATTGCTTCCCAAAGGGATGGGTTAAATGCAGAGAATTTATTGCTCTGTACTTTACTACTGGCTCTGTACCGTAATGACAATAAAACACTGTAAAAGAAAAAAAAAAAGACTTATACACAGTGTTTTTAAAAAATGGCTTTTGGTCTTTCATCCCTTCTGATGATAAATTAAAAAAGTCTTTAATAATTTTAACATCACAATGTTATGCATCAAATGGGATGTTATTCTGTAATTAACTCTCCAAAACGTCTATTTCATGCGTAATTTTCACTCTTTTTGCATCATGAAAGGAGGGTTATATTGTGATAGAAAATACTTGTTTTTGATGCCTTTCTTAAAGGAATAGTACACCCAAAACATGA
>NW_015150466.1:2182933-2184527 GCF_000732505.1 Cyprinodon variegatus
GTCGTTTCTAAGTCACCAATTTAGTGCTACTTGGTCCCAATGGAATTTCCCATTGGGAACCTACTAGCACTAAGTTGCTAACTGGTTAGCATGATGCTTTAGACAAACCGACCACAATCAAACTTGCTTGGGAACCTTCCACCACAACAATCCGGCCCCCTAGATAAACAACCAATCACTTTCACTTTATTCACTTCTGTAAAGTCGTGCACCACTCGGGAGAATTCGGAAATGCAACGGTTGGAAGAGCCGCTTCCCTAGGACTTTAAGGGTCTTGCTCAAAGAGCAAGAGTGGCAGTCTGTGGGAGTGGGTTTCAAACTCACAACCTCAGGATTCCAAGCCCTATGCTGTAACCACTAGGGAGCCACTCCCTGATGGAAACCAGAGGAGTTTCATGTGCTGACTTGTTCAGGTTGAAGGTCTCAAACACTGGGCCAGTGAAGGTGAATGTGGCAGAGTAGGACGGCAAAGAAGCAGTTTCATTTTTTTAACCTTTAAAGCTGTTGATATTTCTCAGATTTCTAAAGAAGATGAGTCATTCTTAAGAGAACTACTACTTCTTATTGAAAATAGCGATTAAAGTCTTAGAATTACAGGGGAAGAAAATTGTAAGAGAAGATTGAAGAGAAGGGTTAAAACAGGGACGAGTGAGATAAATGAGAACGATGGATCAATGGGAGCTTAAAGACAGCGAGCATCTAAAGGAGAGAGCGAGAAGCTGAAAGAAAAACAGAGTAGAGAAGGTGAGTAAAGGACAGCATACGATGAGAGGCAGAGGAAAATAAAAAGAGAATGATTCAGAGGTGAAAGATAAAAAGTGATGAAGGGAGCAATGGAGGGGGGCTCGCTCACCCTGGTGATTTTTCTCGGGGCGAGGTCCGGACCTGCTACCTCCCCTAATGAGCACCTTAGAGAGTGTGTGGAAGAGTGAGGAGTGTATTCAGATGTTCTTAAAAAGGTGTGCACAGATATTTCTCTTCCTTTCTGCCTGCGTCTGCAGTCAGAGGTGTTTACACCCGGGGTGGGACGGTTTCCCAAGGCTCTAATTGTTTTTATGTGGCGTCCCATCTTCACCTGAGCGAGAAAGAAAGGTTTTCTGCCAGCGTTTCTATGCTTTATTTATTAATAACATATATATTCTGTTGCAGATCCAGAGGTTTAAAATGGCTCTGCATGGTGACACCCCAGACAGTCCTGGTACCATTCTGGGCCTGGGCTCCTCCCTAAAGGGATTTGGATGTTTGCTGCAGACTGGGGGTTCTCTCCTGGTATCTATTATATCCCAGTTGCCTTAGAATCAGCATCTTATGTTTTCTGGTCAGTAAAACCGTTTTTGTAAAATGTCCCTTTGTAGTTAAGGTCTGGTTATCCTCCCACAGCAGTGTGTCGCAGTGAGCTTGTTGCAGATATTTTTAATTTATGCCGATTATTGAAGCGTTTTCTGCGCTATGTTAATCCATGCCGCAATGCAAGACGGACAATCGGGAACTAGCTGTGTGTCTAGATACGGGCAAGGTGGTGAGGAACTGGAAAAACGCAATTTGCAAGTTTGTGTAACAATGGAAGGACATGAGGGCGAAAAAGAGCGAGGAT
>NW_015150466.1:2185124-2186552 GCF_000732505.1 Cyprinodon variegatus
GTAAAATAATGCAAATTTAATGCTCAAATCCAAAACATTTGCTCTTCACTGAAACATTTGATGCTTTAGAATAAAAGGTTCTGATAATTGGTGCTCTTTCAATTGAACAGATCAACCAATCAGTTCAGTGGTTTCTATGGAAGAGGATTAGGGCCACTGAAAAAAAGAAAAAAAATTAACAGATTTTTAAATGTTATGTCAGTATAATATGAGAAAAAAGTCAGAATTCTGACTTTAATCTCAGAATTTGGCTTTTTTCCGCACAATTCTGACTTTAATCTCAGAATTGTGACTTCCATCTTAGAATTTTTGGATCTTAACCCTGTAATGCCAAATGTATCATATTAGATACATACGGTTTCTGAAATGTTTTGCGTCTGACACCTTTTGCATAATTTAATGGTAAAAACTTTGCTCAAAATTCTATTGTACACAATCAGATATACCTGATAACAGAGGGCAGAATCTTGACTTATCGCATAGTAATAAATTATCAAAAATTTATTTCTGTTTTTTCTTTTTACATATTTTGTTAAAAGGCCAAATAAGGACTTTTAACCAAAAAAAAGTTATTTTCTGTTTTTTTTTATTCTTGGATCAGGCTTTAAAGGGTTAATCTTAAAGGGCACCATGAAGGAAGAGATGTGGGAGCACTCAGCTTCACTGAAAAAGTCAGAATTTTGAGAAAAAAGTTTGAATTCTGAGATTAAAGTCAGAATTCTGACGGCTAACAAACATGTTATCATCAAGCCCTATCTGGCAGTCAGAATTCTGACTTTTGTCTCATATTATATTGTAATAAAATGCAAAAACCAGTTACCAGTTATTTTTTTTTTCAGTGGCCGTAATCCTTTTCCACAGGTTCCTTTTGTTTGTTTTTTCCATTTTTTGTGAAATATGGTCATTTCATGTAGCACAAATTAAAGCGCAAGTGTAGTTTTTGAATGAGAGCATAAGGTGACAGAACCGCAGACAATAAAAGCTTAAGGGGGTAGGAGCGTTACTGCGTTTTCTTTTTTCTCTGAACAATTGGGTTAATATCAAAGCTAAAATCCCCACAGCAGAACATCTTATCTCATAGAGCTATGGAGTTAATTTTGTTCCATTATTGTTGCAAATAAAGAAAAAATTTTGTTAAGTCAAAAAGAAAAGCAATCCTGATTTGAAATAAATATGATCAAAAAGGTTTTTAGAGTGTGCTATTTTCACACATTTTTATTTTGAGCTCATTACTTCATGAAAAAATCAGTTTTATGTAGGTTTGTTTTTCAAATTTTATTTGTTCTGTTTTATTTTGTCACTTTTTTTTCATACACCAAATATACAAAAAAGGTATAAAAAAAATCCATTGGACTGTTTCGCTTCCCATCCAGGACCTTTTTCAATAAAAATGGCAGCAATAGGTTTGAGTCAGAGGCTTTATACAGC
>NW_015150466.1:2187755-2189279 GCF_000732505.1 Cyprinodon variegatus
CGATATTCCTCATTTTAGGGAAGAAAGTGCCTCTTGTAAGAGTTGTCATAAAATACGACTTGATTTTCATAATTTTAGGACTGTATTCTCTTAAAAGTACGACTTTATTCTCGAAATAAAAGAAAAAAAATCTCTAGCCTGTTCCTAATACTCCGTCGTAATATATTGCAAAAAAGCACAAAAAAGAAAAAAAGTTGTAATGTCCTGGTACCTTTTTTTCATGTTGGGATTGCATTTTTTATTTCATTTTATTTCAAAATGTCTTTTTGTAAATCCCCTCCGTAATAACCCTCCAGGTAAAGTAAGGCCTGCCTCTGTAACTACGATAAAGTTGCCAGTTTACTGTTTCTCTGCTGCTCACACTTTCAACAACGTTGATTTTCTTTCATCGGACAGTTTCAACTTTGGTAGAAAAGTAAAATTAAAATTACGAGATGTTTCCGGATCAAATAGATCCTGACAAAAGATCCAGAAACCTTCTTAGATGTATAGAAAGAATCAACGGTTGTTTTTAGCATTAGGAGTTTTGTTTTTCAATCTGACACATCTCTGCTGTCGCTCTAAGAATCTCTGTTTTCCAGGCTTATTGAAGCGGTAATAAAAGCTTTTAGTTTCTGTGCCTTAGGGCGGCGTGAGTGTGAGGAGGGGCAGATGGCGTATGCTTGTAAACGGCTAAATGAAATGATTTAAAGATCCGGGCCTGCTGGCTGACAGCAGATTTAATGTGAGCTAACTAAGAGAAACCCGACTGCATCTTTGATTTTCTCTTTCCGTCCAAACTTTCAGACGGGAAAACATTTATCTTTGATATAAAATTAGCTTCAATCAAAACAAAACAAAAAAAAAATAATAAATTGGAAGATGTTTTTTTTAAGCACTGCTTAAGCTCACCAATGTTATTCGAGGACGCTGGCCACCTGAGGACCTGATCTTTACTTGTCCTCGCTTTAATGCAGACCTCAGGAAGTCGTCTAAATGAGCCGTAAACCGACTCTTTACAAAGCGGCGGCCTGGGGTAGCCGACCTCCGGTTAGAGGCTCCGTTAGCCCTGTCGCTCCACGTTTGCACCGGCTGACATGAAAACCTCTAATGGTTTCCATCTGTGCCTCAAGCAATGGAAGACAGAAGGAGGGTCTTCATCGCTGAGGATGTTTCATTGGGGGTCTGAGTTCGTGCTGATGGATGGAGGCCGGGCGTTTATTAAAATGTAAAAACCAGCGGTGATACAAAGTTCATTTGATGATTAAAACGGAGTGCAGACGAAAAATAGCGTTGAATGTAAATATGGCCAACATCCTCTTTACTAATTAATAGTGAAATATTCAGTAATACCTCAGAGACATTAGATCCATTTAAACTGACTGTACTACTAATCCAATCATAATGTAATTATTATGCTGTTTCGCACTTGTCTCATTGATCACAAGTAATCATGCAAATTTTACTGGAAATAATAATCGCAGTTTAATTACTGAAATCTGTTTACATCACCAGAAAAAAAAATGTTTTATACTTTTTGCAGTT
>NW_015150466.1:2190675-2192056 GCF_000732505.1 Cyprinodon variegatus
TATAGCTTATATATCAAGGCTGATTGAACTATATTATATATTTATTTATAGTTCAATCAGCCCTGATACATTACATCAATGAAAGATCAGCACTTTGACCCAGCACTTGTATGTGAATTTAAAAATCGAAAGTTTAAAAATATTAAAGCAGTTTCGTGGAACTGTGGTTTTTAAGATGTGATTTCTAAACTGTATGCAGGAAGATGTTTGGTTCCTCCCACAGCTCAGCTTTTCACGAATGGGTTTGTTGTTTTAACAAACAGGGCAGAGTTCTGAACCTAGGATTAAACTAACTCTGTAAAAGTGTTAACTGAAAGGTAAACTCTAATGCTTATCCTAAAAATAATAAATCCAAAAAGACAGAGAAGAGCTGTTACGTTCGTTAAGCTCGTTAGGCTCGTTGGGCTCGTTAAGCTCGTTAGGATTTGCTAAAAAGGGCTTTGATAATAAAATGAATCTCATCTAAAAGTCAGCCCTTTTAAAGTCTCGGTTTCCCATTTATTTGTTGACAATAATTACCTCTTAGTGGGGAAAAATTGACATTTTGGTAAAGGCCTTCATTGGATCAACTGAAGCTTGTGAATTTTCACATCTGGGCCCCATTCCCAGCAGTGTCCTTGGCTCTGTAAGTATTCAGTCAGATGTTCTGTATGAAAATAATCCATCTGTCTGGTGCTGCTGGCCTCTTTTAGCGATAACCAAGGATAAACTGATCCAAGGGTGTTTTAATATCCGCCGACAGCCTTATGGATGCTGGAGTCATTTTCATGTAATAAAGGAACCAAGGAGACAAACTTAAACTGTGACCAGAGGATGAACTCTGTCTGCGGTTTGAACGCGAGCAGAACCATTTGGAAGGTAGCCGGCTGCACAGACAGCACTTCAAGTAAACAAGCACACGTTCAAACAGAGATTTAGCTCTTCACTGACTCCTTCACAGCTGCAGACTATTACATGCAAATCAAGCTGCACTTCTCTCCCACATTGTAGCAACAAAGCACCTATAGCAGCAGCTAATGTGTGTGAATATCTTAGCAGAACATCTCATATATTCAGGCAGCGTTTCCCATTAGACTGACACATTTTAGGAGTCAGTAAATGGAGCTCCTGGAGTAGATGGAAACCTGAGCGGCTCGCTGTGGTAGGAGCCATTAAAAGCTAAACAGGAAAGTTTGTCCAAAGATTTCTCTGCTAAATCGACCAAAGATTAATGTGAATCAGAAAATAGGGCTGCAGCTGTCAGTTATTTTAATTCAATTCAATTTATTTATACACCACCAATTCACAACACATGTCATCTTAAGGCACTTTATAATTCAACCAGATCATCCAGTCAAATTGATTCAAAGTATCTAAGGAAAACCAGTTGATAGCATCGACT
>NW_015150466.1:2192974-2199637 GCF_000732505.1 Cyprinodon variegatus
AGTCTACTAGTAAAGTTCAGACGTTCTGAGGCTCAGGTTCGCTAACCAAACTAGGTCAACACTCCAGCGTCGAAGGAAGGTCTGACTGCTGCTTATATAGGAAGGTCTCCTGATGGGCTGATGAGCTTCAGGTGTGCTGGAGGCTCCAGCCCAGGAGACCCACAGCGCTCTCTGCTGGAGAAAGATGGTACATATCCAGATCCCAACAGTAACCCCAGTCCCTAACAGAAAACATAAAACAGAAGAGGATCCTCGGCGCCCTCTGGTGGGCAAAGCCTCACGATCCCAACACCAATTCACCTAACACTCATGTTTTTGGACTGGGGGAGGAAGCCAGAGTACTCGGAGAGAACCCACGCATGATCAGGGAGAACATGCAAACTCTATGCAGAAAGAGCCCGGGCCGGGAATCTAACCTCGGAACCTTCTTGCTGCAAGGCAGCAGTGCTACCCAATGCAACACTGAGCAGCCCTCTTATATCTAAAATAGATATTATGCAGTTAGTCAATGAAAACAATTAAATGTTTTGAATTTAGAGAACGCATGTTTCCCACAGGTCTTTAAAATCCTTGAAAGTGTTTGCATTAAAAAAATAAAATCAGTTTCAGGGCTTGAAAGTTTTTAAATAAGACACCCATCCTTGAAACCAGTCTCTTTTCCAGGCTGGCAGTTTGAGCGTTCAGTCTTCTGATGCTTTCTTATAATATCTGAACTTTATTGATCCTCACCATTACATATATGTTGTCAGCTCATTGGTCATTGGTCACAATGCAGGACAGGGCCCGGGAACAAGTTTACCATAAGTTTTGTATCTAACGTTCCGTTGTTCTTCATTTTCCATTAGCTTTTTACTGACTATGTTTTTAGGGACAAGGTAATTTGGGACAAAGTCCGTACCTTTTCCACTTAATTTTGGACAGGTGCTTCTATTTCTAGATACGGAACGATTCCGTTTTTCACAGGACGGTTGGCAGACCTACCCTCATCCCATTGTTCGATCCAAGTGTTGCTCACGGAGAAGATAGAAGGAGACAACTGAGAAATATGGGGGACGAACGGAGTCATTTAAATGCTGAGGCTGCTTTTTGGGGCAACTTTGCATAGCAATGCTCCTCCGAATTTTATTTTTTTTTTGCAGAAATATAGGGTGGAAAAATCTGCGATAATGAATATAAAGCACACTGCAAATATGCATCTAATTCAATGCAGATAACGGCCAAATAGTTAAAAAAATAATTTCACGCTAAAAAAAATCGCCACGCCAGGAGGGGTAAAGGCAATCAGGTCAGCTGGAACACACATGAGGTGTCTCTTTTTTTTCAGTGAGTGGGCAACCCTAGCTGTCCTGTTCAGGGTTGCTCTCATTAGGCGCGGTTTCCATTCGTGATCTCGGTTATTACATAATTAGTGGAGAGGAAGCGCTTTAGACACATCTATCTCCCTGCAACATCTTCATTTTCCCCTTCTTATCGTCACACATACAGTAAACACGTATGCAGGAGCGTATGTGCGATTGTGTTAGGATCAGACGCACGCAGAGACGAGGCCACAGCTCCGAGCATCTTCATGGTGCGTTGCCCTCATCATCGTCATTTTAGAACTGCAGGTATTGAATATTGATGGATTGCTCATTATCCTCTTTGCATGTTTACAGCTCTTTTCTAATGAGATCACTTTGATTTCTTTTCATTTCTAATGAGATTTCCGAACAGCAAAGTGGGCCTCTGAAGCCTCATTATCTCAGTATTGATTAATTTATAGTTTCCATTTTCATATCTCTAAGTAGAAATTGGTTTTATTAGTCTTCAGTCGCTGCTGGAGGTGGTTTCCGTAACAGAAAGAAGACATGTTGTTTTCATTTCAAACCATTGGTACATGAGTGTTGCCCTGAAGAGGGTTAATCAAAGTTGCATCAGGATTTTCCTGCTCTACAGGTCGCAAACATGCCAGTTTGAAACTGATATTTGGTGATTTTCAAAGAGAGGAGAGGGTGTTGAGTTGCATTTTCAACCAGTTTGAAAGATTAAAAACTATTAACCAGACTCAATGGCTCACTAACTAAAATCCTGAAGTGAGATGAATTCAATTCAATTCAGTTTATTTATATAGCGCCAATTCACAACACACATCATCTCAAGGCACTTTAGAGTTCACCAGATCATCCTGTCAGATTGATTCAAAGTTTTCTATCTAAGGAAAACCAGTTGATTGCATCGACTCATTGACTCTAAGCCAATCCCTCACACTAAGCATGCTTGTAGCGACAGTGGAGAGGAAAAATTCCCTTTTAACAGGAAGAAACCTCCAGCAGAACCAGGCTCAGAGTGAGCGGCCATCTGCTGAGGCCGACTGGGGTTCAAGGAGACAGAAGCAGAGATACAAAAAGCAGCTGTAAAAGGGGGGCCCATCCAGGCCCGCCTTTTAAAACACACAGCCAGGTAGATGAGCTCTATCACAGTCAGAGAAACAGGACTACACTGGAACAACAAGCAGATCTCCAACATCCATAAGCAAAGGTGTTGATGGCAGCAGCACAGCTGATATTTCTCTCCAGGATGGAGTCACAACCAAACAGGAACAGACCAGATGAAGCTACTATTAGAAAAAGCAGAGAGAGCAGAACGTTAGAGATTGAACTAACAGATTCTGCAGAGTGAGAGAATAGAGATAGAATGAAGCAGAATGATAAAAAAAGGGGTCCCTATGTCCTCCAGAACTCTAATCCTATAGCAGCTTAACTATAGAGATAGCTCAGGATAATCTGAGCCCCTCCAACTATTAGCTTTATCAAAAGACATTAGACATCCGGCGCTATTTCAGCTAAAAATGGCAACGGATTATGAGTTTATACAAGTTAGTAATATTATACAAGAAGCTTGAGAAAACATAGTTTGTTCTTCTTTACTAGTTAAAAAAAATTGTGGCTTCTCAGAGGACCATGACTCCCAGTTACAGGTTAAAATTAACGTTTTCATACTGTACAGACAGAATCAGACTACCGAGCTTCTACATATCTTGAAATTTGGTTTCTGGCATCATTATATTAGTAAAGAGGTTCATAAATCTTTTTAAACAGAGCACAGAGAGAAGCAGACAGAGCTACAGATTTAAAGGGGTAACAGATTTACTGGGATATGCAACATGCAATAAAATATCTCACCAAGTTTACCAAGAAAGTTTACAAGAAAATAATATTATGCTATATTTAAAATGCAGCATATCCATATTTTTCTGGATGGATGGATTTGAAATCGTACTTCTAGGGATGCATGATATATCGATTTTGGCATCAGAATCGGCTGATATTCGTTTTTTTTTTATATATACATTCTTGTTTTTGGGCCCTATATCTGTAATGCACTAAAAGGCATCTCTCTAACATCTATAAACATAAATATCAGTGTATTATGGTTCTCTTGTGTTCTCAACAATAGGAAAGCATTCAATAAATAAATGTTTGAGCTCATTTTTGGAAAATGCAAAAATTAATGAAAGCGTTTGGGTGGAGTTACTGTAGCTCCATCAGCCTCGATTTGAGTGTCCCCACCAACTTTCATCACAAAGTTACACCCTTGCTAAACACTATTCTCTAAAAACCTAAAAACTGGTTAAGTGAAGTTATTGTTAAATAACTTAGTTTAACAAATATTAATATGTTCTGACAGCCTCTCTAGATGACAGTGAAGGACCTCGTCTATTCAGCCAATCCAACAATCCCCTTCAACGACCCCCCCTTTTAGAGACATAGACAGGTATGGGGCATTGCAGGCTAACATAAGAAGCCAAACGACCCCCATTCCTAAGGGGTGGACCCCTCGTCCATTTCTATTTGCATGTTTTCTAAACAAAAACAAGGTTTTAATGCGCAAATCTATAAAAACCTCAAACTCAACGCTATTCCTGACATTTTGAATTGAAAAAGCGTCATGGATGAGAAGCAAAACATCTTCAAAGTTGGAAACAATTTCCATTGGATTTTTTTATTTTTTTTTTTGAACATTCTGACAGCAGCAGCCATAGACTCTAAAATGATTTATATTAACTTTGGAATTTGAGCTAAGCAAAATGGAAAAGTTGCTTTAAATGCAAATTAAAAACTCCTTCATTTAGATCAGCATTTGACCGAATCTAAATATTATGAGTTAAATTTAAGGAGCAACTTTATTTGCTTTCATTATTGATAATTTAATGGTCTTTAATTATCTCTTAATGTATTTCCTCTGTGTGTTTTGCTTTCAGGTACGGCACTATTAAATGTTGCATTACTGAATTGTGTCCCAGAAATAAACTTGCCTTGTCTAGTAATACTGCTGCTATGGTTTCTGTTACTGTAAGGTGTGTCCTTACCGCGTCCTTCTAATATTAGCAGGGCAGATCTATAGATCTGTAGATGGGCTGGTTAGATCAGCAGTTTGTAGAGCTGCTGCTGCTTTTCCTCTCCTAATATTCTAGATGATGTGTTTCCATAAAAACAAAAAAACAGCTATGACCTTTTAGATAATAAAGTTTACGTAAATAACTTAATGTTGGAAGCATGTTTTCAGCTTCTCCACTAGAACATGAATCACACTCTTTGTGGTGTTCAGAAAATATGAGTTACAAAAAAATCAAAATAAGAAAACAAAGAAGGCATTAAGAGATATCCTTCAGTAAACCGACGGTATTCTCCCATTTCAGATGCTTCAAAACAAATTAAAACGGTTGTGTGTCAAAGCATATGTCTAATTAGTGTGTTTATGCGCGTGGATGTGGTGCCCGGGGCTAACGGAGAAAGCTAATGTAGCGGAAAATGCGTCGTAGCTGGGGCATGAAATAATGATGAGACACTGTGACTTAATCATGTTGACATGTAAAGTTTTTCTCTTCATCTTCCTTTCGTTTTCCCCTCTGCCATCGCTCTGATAGACTGACAGAGTCTGTCTCGTTCTGGCAGCGGTGAACCCTGCTGACAACTTGATTTCTATTATACTGTTATTAACACTCAGACTGCTGCCAAAGGCTCTATTTTCTCAAACAGCAAATTAATAACTAATTCATTAAGGGAAATATCACATTATAGAACTGTAATTAGATATGAGGTTTAAACTAAAAATAATGTTATTTAAATCTTTTTGAAGCGACACCGATTAGGGAGTCGTTTTTAATTATTTTTTTCTATGTTTTTTTTTTTTTTTTGTTAAAAGAAACATTATATGTGAAGCTATGAGAGTTTTATTTGTTGGCACCTAAATCCAAGTTATATTGTTGCTTCTTGGGTAAATAAAAATAAGAAGATAAAGCTGTAGTTTTACAGCTGCATCCTAATTGATGAGCAATAAAGGTTGATTAGTAGGTTTCTCTTTTATGGAGTGAATTTTGTTCCATTGTTTTTAAAAGCAAAAAACAAAAAAAAAACAAACTCGACATGAGACTAAAAAAGGGTCTTGCTTAAAAAAAAGGCTATGAGAGGAACTTTGCTGTTTTCTAAGATTTTAATTTTTCTTAAACTTTGTATTTTTTTTTTTATGTTAATTTTGCAAATTTATTTTCAATTTTTTCCCCCCCAGATTATTTTTTATAACATGCATTTTTATAAAAAAAATGCTTTTTCAGGATCTATTCCCTTAAAATCGGATGGGTTTTCTTCTATAGTGAGGAGCAAAGATTAATTTCTTAGCCTGCAACAAAGTTTTATTGTTCAAGAGTGTATTGGACTCAAAGTGAAGAGAATAGAATAATAAAAAAATATTCTATTTTTTTAAATCGGAGAAAACAGCAAAGTTACTCTTAAAATCTTACCTTAACCTTTAAAAAAAAGTTTAATTTTATTTTCTGAATTGCTTTTTTTTTTTTTTTTATTTCCATTTACACATTTGCTTTTACTGCAAACATATTTAGAGAAAAGGGCACCCTATATATTTATTCCTGCTTTCTTTGATCAGAGATGCATCTAAACATGAGGTATGGTGGCCCCCTGAGGACATAGACTAACAAACAGTTGAATTGGCATATTGTCCAAACCATTGATCTCACTTTCCAGATGGAGGATTCTTCTTTTCGCTGTTACCCTTTCCTTGAAATTTTAACAATCATCCTCATCCTGTTGCAGTAGATGTTTACTCAGAAACTGATGTTTTTAAATCCTAACAGTGATTTTTTTCGTCTCTTATTTCAGGTGGCTGTACATTTGAGGAGTCTTATAGCAGCTGTGGATACAGCGTGTCTTTAGGAACCAATGGATTTACTTGGGAACAGGTCAACTCCTGGGAAAAACCCACCATGGACCCCGCCCTGCCGACTGGTAGGCCTCCACACATTACTTCTCACTGTTTTTTCTTAGGAAATACCACGAAGCAACCGATTTATTTGTTAGGAATCCATTAATGAGATTCAGATCACTGCTTTTATCCACATTTGTGAGTCCTTTTGGATAAAAGTGTGTATCTAATATATAAACATAAACAAATGCATTAATAAATAGACCTGCAGGATTCTCTTGAATATTTGCCTAACTTTTTATTTGCATTAAAACATTGTTTCATGGATTCTGTGAGACAATTATATAGTACAACTGGGAAAGTACTTTCCTTCAAGACTGACAATGATTGTTTTCTACTTTCGGCTACTTTAGATCACCAATTATATGTAAAATAATAGCAAATATACGAAATAATACGACGGAG
>NW_015150466.1:2202571-2203817 GCF_000732505.1 Cyprinodon variegatus
TGTCGAGATTAAAGTCGCCACGATATATCAACTTTATTCTCGAAATGTTGAGTTTAATGTCGACATGTCGACTTTAAAGTCGACATGTCGAGTTTAATCTCGTCATGGCAAAAATATTTTTTCTCTTCATGTGTGGCCCTAATACTCCGTCGTAAAATAATATGTTGAGACTCTAAAAGAGATTTGATCCTGAAGAAAAGGGTGCAATACAGTTTGTCCGAGTGGAGTTGCCATATGATGACGTCATCAGACCTGGTAGCTACAGCGGAACAATGAGCTCCTTCATCCTTTGAAAGATTATTTCCAAAGGCTGATTAAACACTATTTAGATTATTTGTTACAGTTGTTATTCATTTATTTGACAAATAGGAATACTGTGTTGGAACCTGCTGTTTTTTTCTTAATCCCCCCCCTTCCCTCTGTCTATCTCTGCCCCCCTATCCCAGAATTAGCAGACTCAGTAATTTGACCCCAGCTGGTTTCTTCTTCTCCATTTGTCAAAGCGTTCAGACAGCCTGTCTATCCGTCTCCTTTTCTCTTCCAGATCTGCTCTTTTGCCCTCTAAATCTCGCCTACAGTCCCACTCTATAACACGTGTTCTACCTCACACAGTCTTTTTCACACTTTCTTCATTTCTTGTTCATCTCCCTGCTTTGCAGCTCTTTCCCCATTTGATTGACGTGACTGTTTTTCAGATACGGTCTGTTTAAAATTCAGAGTAAGGTGGATTACTTAGAATGTTATTTTTTCACCCAGCCCTGCATAGATATGCCAAAATAAAATATGTTAAGATCCCACACATCCTAAATGGTAAAAATACTTAATTTCCCTTTCAAAGTATAAAAGTATTTTCGAATTGAACTGAATGAAAAACTGTCAGATTTTGGCTTACAAATACAATATTTCTTCAAGCTTCCCATCTTTGGATCCTTCTGTTACAGCTTAATGTTGATTATTTAATCCTCAGGCAAGAGTCAGGTCAGGCGTTCAGGCTGGACCCAAAGTCTGAGGTGGCCCAAATGATCTGGAGCAGCTGCAGAAAGACAAGGCTTCTACAGAGCGGAAGCTTGAAGACTTTAGTCGCTCAAACACAATGCTTTCACATCAGCCATCAGGGTGAAACTCATTGAACTGCTGCAAACAACCGACTTTAACCAGATATCCGGAGACATTAAAACCTGGAGCACAAAGTTAATAAGATGCAACAGAGGGAGCTGCAGTGACCAAGGATGGTTCTGGCTTTTAT
>NW_015150466.1:2204886-2212526 GCF_000732505.1 Cyprinodon variegatus
TATACAAATTGCTTTACAACATTTAAACTTATAATCTAAATGATCCATCTTTCAATTTAATCCAACTTCATCCATCAGGGTCTTAGTGGGGCTGATTTCTGGCAGTTTATACAATAGTAGCCATTCAAAATGTCCCCACTTTCCTTGGCTGGTCCCCTAGAATTCCTTTTTAAACATCAACCTTTCTACTAAAATATTCTTTCTGTCATGATTTGTGGACATTAAGATCTAAAGAGAAGTGCCATCTCCTGGTCAGACCCTGCTATTCAGTGAAAGGGTGGAATCAGAGTAAAAAAATATGCAAGAGGAGGTCACTCCAGTGGCTGGAAGTTGGAGGGGATTTCGCTGGGAAGTAGGCTGCCATTCGGCTGGCGTTGGACTGGGAACGGCCATTTTGAATGGCTGTTACTGTAGATGGAAGGCAGGGAACAACCTGGGCAGGTCGCCTTTCAGGCACAGGTCAATACAGAGAAGCACAATCATACACACACCTAAGGACAATTTAGAGACACAGATGAAAAAATCTGAGGAAAAACCTTCCTGAATAATTCCTGAATATAAGACGAGTTCCTCTAGAGCAGTTGGACATTTTTAATTTCAATTCAATTCAGTTTATTTCTATAGCACCAATTCACAACACATGTCATCTCAAGACACTTTACAGTTCACCAGATCATCCAGTCAGAGTGATTCAAAGTTTTCTATATAAGGAAAACCAGTTGATTGCATCGACTCACGAGCGATTTTAAATGGGAGTCGTCCGAAGGTTTGGAATTGTAATCGAGCCCACTATTACTTTAACTGGTTCCTGTCCCCCCTCTATGATTTAACACAACAACATTTATTTATATTTTAGTCTGATGAACCAAAAGATGGACACAAAAAACTTCTGCTTTCAGGTAAACTAAATAAATGTATGGATTTCAGGAAATGTTTTTAAGGAATACATAATAATCAATTATTCCACTTTTGATCACTTCCAGGCTGAGCCTATGCTGTCTGCGTACAAACTAACAATCCAAAGGGAAATTAAAATCCTGCGTCCTTCAGGCAGAATGTCCTCCATGCTGGTGACAGAGGGGCTTCTTTCAAAGCTTTATTTCTAGACCATAATCTCTCTGATATCATCTGATTCATTTGCTGCTTGATGCCTGAACATATCCAAAGCTGGATCTCTGTTGTGATTGTCTCTCCATCCTAAATGATCTGTTAGTCATATCAATTATAGCCCTCATCCATCATCATCGTCATCATCTTTCCGTCTAATTTTCCTCCCATCAGTGTCTGCACTTTGTCAGTGGTGCTGCTGCCGTTTTCAACCCCGTCTCCCGCTGTAGATCTGATCCGATCGAACTTGGCTGTTACAGCGCTCCGTCTCGCTCTCAGTGATGCAGGCCTCTTGTCAGTTATCTGTCTCATCTACGGGCCGTGGGTGGCGGTTGTCAAGCGCGATAGCCATTACAGTCTGTGAGTGATCAACTGCCCGCTGCTCTGGCAGCCAAAGATCTGATAAGGCTGGACAGGAGAAAATCATCTCCCAGCTTCTTCTCTCTGAGTGCTGGTCATTTGTTTTTCTTGCTGTTGGCTCTGCTGACGCTCACATTGAGCTGTGGATGCCTTTATTATCACATCAGATCCATTTCTGACCAAAATGATAAAACTGCAAACCTTCTAAGTAATGCCTTGGGCTTCCTAATGTAGGTAAATCCACAACGCTCATACACACCCTGCAAGGAAAAAGGACTCAGAATGAGTTCTCCTAGAATGAATAAACATGAATTTTAAGGACTTTATATAGAAAATACCAGGTTATAACTTCTTTATACATTTCAAAAAGTCCAGGCTGTGGAAATGAGGCTGTGTCAACAATGGGTGGTGAGGTTGCTCAAGGACCCAGATGCAGAGACAAGTGAAGCAGGGATGAGTTCTGAGAGGTTTAATTGCAGACCAAATAGCAGCAGAGGCAGAAATCCAGAAATCCAACTTAAAATATAAAACAAACCAAAATCTTGGAGACATCAGGGGAAAAAACGAATCTGAGGAACCGAGGAGAGACGAGCGGAGTAGATTATACAGCAACAAGAAGGAACCAGCACTGAGTGACTGCAGAGGTGGAGTATTTAAGGAGAACCAAACAAAAAGATGGACTAACGAGCTGAATGGGGAGCAGATGTGGGTGGAACTGGCAAGAGGGAATCCAAGGGGAAAGAAAACAAACACAAGGGGGCAACAGAGAGTAACTAAAGAATGCTTGAAGATCATGGAAAATAAAAACGAAACAACTGATAACAGAAAACTGAAAACTCAGAGTCACAACAAATAAGAACCATAACAGGCTGACCCATCTATCATGGGTTCGGAGTCACTTCCTGATCTTTCTTTGGTACTGAAAGGTTCATTTTACTTTCTGCTCTATACTGGATGTTAGCATGTGAAAAAAGTACTTTACTTTTTAACGCTGTACTTTACATTTCAAAGTAAAAAGAGAACAAGGCAATCAAAACAGCCCTCACAGTATGACGTTTAATCCTGTTCAGATCTAGACAGTGGCTGAATTCGAATTCTGGGGCTGAGTCCTCCGAAGGCCACATTCGTAGGCAGATTACATCATAGTGGCGCCGAGGTCTGTTTACATTGCAAGACTCCTCATTAGGCGGCCGACAAATGCAGATTTCTTTTTTTGCCCTTTTTTAAAGGATGGGTTCGGTGTATCCTAGCCTTGGGTATCCCATGATTCATTGCGAGTGCCAGCAAGCTGGCTTCTCCGTGCTCAGAGGAAAACAGTACTTGGCACGAAACAATGGTGAATTTTGGAAGTGCAGATTGATATAATCCAAGTATGTGAATAGTTCTGTCTCACATGAATGAAAACAGTTTTTTAAATGGTAATTGAGTTCAGAGATGTGGCGGGCAAAGTTTGGTTAATTTGTTTGATTTCAAAAACAAAGAAGCCAAATGACTGCCCCTTCCTTAGGAGCGGACCCGTTCGTCCGGTACAATTTGCATGTTTTCTAAGCCAAAAAAAGGCTTTGTTTTTGGTCCACTGTATAAATCCTTGAATTCAACGCCATTTCTGTCATTTTGAATTGAAAAAGCTTCCTGGATAGGAAGCGACACACTTTCAAACTTGCACACAAAGTCTAGTGGATTGTTTTTTAACTTTTTTGGAATGACTATGACCTGGATGACTGATAATTGTCAACAGGTTTGGTTGATATTTAAGGACAGATTCTAATATATGTGCAGTGTTGGGGACTATAAATCTGGTAAGGTACTGCCGTTGAAGCTCTGTGAAAATGTTATTATCACCCAGAACAGCAGTGAGAAGTTCAGTATTCATTCTTTTCCTGCTTTGTGTGTCAACTGCCACGGGTCCTAAGCGACAGAACGTACGTGCAGTAAAAGCCATGGAAGGCTGGACCTGTTTGAATCCAAAACTCTTCTGGTCTCCTTATTTTCACGGCCCTTGAAGGATCCAGTCCTAATAAACCATATCCTTGGAAGATGAAGCCATTAAAATCGAGCACTCCCTTCGTTTGTCTCACTTTCTTACAATAGAGGAAAAGCTATCAAAGTTGTCAGAGTTAAAACAATTGCAGACGCTTTGGTTAAATATTAACATGTTATGAATAAACCTTGAGAAACAACGTGTCTTGTTGTGGGAACAGTATTTATTGTCCCAAACATTCCTCTCACTGAGACACTTTGTGGCCTTGCAGGTGAAACAGACTGAGAAATAAACATTTTAAAGTAAGTAAATAGAAAATCAGTTCTCATAAATCAACATATATATGATGGTTCTGCCCTTTTGGGTCTTATTTTTAGGATTTTTTAGTTTTCAGTTATTCTGTTTTGTTGATCTTCGGTTTATTTTCTAGTGTATTCAGTCTTTAGTTACTCTCTGTTGCCCCCTTGTCCTTGTTTCCTTTCCCCTTGGCTTCCTTCTAGTTAGTTCCACTCAAACCTGCTCCATATTCAGCTCATTAGCCCATCCTTTGTTAGGTTCCCCTTAGATACTCCACCTCTGCAGTCCCTGTTTCCCCACATGAGTTTTCGCTGATTTCTTTGTTTTTTTTCGTTCTTTGTATTTTTTTTATTTTTGCATCATTGGATGTTGCCCTATTAATTCAATAAGAACTAATCTCTGCGTTTGGGTCCTAAAGCAACTTCACCCCCATTGCTGACAATATATGAAATTGGAAATGAATAGGAATATATTTCCATGAGGAATAAAACAGACCTGTTCCATTCATCGCTTTAGCTCAATGATATTTTCATCAGGTAACCGTCTTCCTCCCTCCTTAATGTCGTTATAAGAGCATAACCCACACTTGACAGCGTCTATCTCTGATGAGATGGGATTGGCACTTCAGCTCTCCTAATCTCTCACACCAGCTCTCTGTAACTCTATTTAGATGCAGTTGTCATAAAGTCCATAGCTGTGACAGCTAATAGATCTTGAAGCAAACCCTGATTAGATTGAATCTGTACTTTAGCTTCTTTCATCATCTCTGTATTGACAAGGGAACGTTATCATCTTACCTCTGATGACTAATAGAAAGGATTTGACTGGGATGCCCAATCAACTTCAGAGAGATTACATTTCTGAAAGTTTGATAATTACATTTCAATATACAAACATTAAATTAAAATGTGCAGAACAAATGTCAGGAACTTTAGTGAAACGGAAAGGCTATGGAAGTGGAGAAGGTCAAACAGGGAACCGGCGAACTGAGATGAGATGGACTCAGCTAGAGATGTCATGTTTGTAAAAGTTAAGCTTCAGAGTTAATGGATAGTAAATAAACAGTGAAATGTGGAACACTAGATGTCAAAATGACCTTTTAATGGTGATTGGGCTCTAGACACATCTGCTATCAACAACAATTGTTTAAGATTTCAAGAGGACTTCACCATTGAAATTCACCGGAGCTATAGTGAAACTGACAATGCCCACATGCATGGCAGTTGTATGTTGAAACACATTGGGTAAACATGGAAAAAAACAAAAGTTATTTCACCTTTCCGAATCATGATCCTCCACGGACGGGTTGGTCGTTGGATTGCCAACTTTAAGAGGGAAGATTTGTCATCGAACTTCTGGCCAGAGAAAAAACACGTAACATGTAGCCAACATTTGGAAGAAGAATGTTTTCAAGATGACTTGGATAATAGCGCGTTGTGACAAACACCAGATACAGCACTGGGACTTGATCAACAGCCGATACCGCACTGTGATGTCACAAACCAGTAGGTGGCAGTAGTGTTCTTTGACAAACATGGATGCCTCCAGTAAAGCACATTCACATGAAAATTACTCTTAATTAAAAACACTGATCATGTATTGAACAGAATGTAATAATTTCATACTTTAGATGTGTGAACTCTGAATATGACCAAACTTTTCCTTTAAAGCATCCGGGGTATCTTGGGAAATATCTGCTGCTGAATAAGGAGTGTCAGAGATCATGTTTGATAGACTGACTGTTCCTCTATGTTTCTGAAGTTCTGTATAATTTGGCTAAATAAAGGCTTCACTGCATCCAGTATTGTTTATTTCTATCTATATATTATTATAACACTTTTAAAGGGGGAAATACGAGGTTCTATTGGACGATTGTTCCTTAATTTACCAAATGAACTGGAACTACTTACTTTATAGGTCTGTATACTTGGTAAATTTTTTGAAAGTGAACTATCAATGTGAGCTAGTTCATTTTCATCTGGGTGAACAGAACTTTGAGCTTGTTCTTTTCAATTATGAATATGATTGTCAAAGCCAGATGCAAAGCAAATCATTCTCGTCATTCTCCTGAGTTGTTGGAGTCCTCGTGTTTGGCCGGCCATCTTAAAGGAAAAGCCGTCACTGATCAGAAGGGAGGACTGTGGCTTCAACTACCAAAGATTTACACTTCAGCCCTGGGATTCATTCCAAAAAGGGTTACAAAAGCACACTCACCATGATTCAAATTTCCAGACACAAAGCCCCTAGAGGGACAACAGACTCCAAGAACCCAGGAGGACGACGGGTGGGTCTTTGATTTGCATCTGACTAGGAATGTGCTTAGGGAGATGGACCTCTATGTCCCTTAATAAATCAGAACTAAAACTACAGATTGGTCTGCTGGAGCTGAAACAAAAAGACAAAGACTTCTGGAGGGGCAAGGAAACGATTTCGGGAAAACTGAAGGAAAGTCCTACATGTTGCCTCTGATTTAGGCCTTTTTTGGGTCTGTAAATCCTTCTAACTGGTCCTAAAATCCGGTATACAGTTTTTCAAGGCTTTGCAAGTCTTTATTACAAAGAATAAAGTACCTTCCTTTATTAGAGCATGACCAGTAAACAAGTACAATGTAGAAAAACAAAAGAGAGGATACAAATGACTTTAGAGAGCAGTGCAGATAGAACAAATGTGTTTATTCAAAGTGTCTTCAAATAAGAAAAGGTAAGGCAAAGACAGCAAAGAATGGTAAAAGCAAACAGAGCTGTTAAATATCCAGAGAAATAAGAGACTAACTGAGACATAGAACCTGCAGTTTCCCTTAACAACAACACTGGGACTTAATGTCGATTTGAAAAAGGCTGTTTGAGAGAAACGGCTGAAAAGACAATGCTTTCCAAAGCAGACGTCAAAGTTTCATGCAGCGTCTCACAGATCAATATCATGTATCGCTCCATTATGTGATATTTTTACCTCTAGCAGGCAGACAGAGAGAAAAACCTCACAGAAGACACAGCCTTCATCTATTATTGATTTATCTTGTCAGTAAGTGCTTGAAGGCGGCAAATAGTGATGCAAAACAATGAAGTCTGTGAATTTCTGCAGAACCCAAAGTGTTGCTTAAACAGCCAAGAACAGCTTGGCTGATTTATAATTCAGCTGCTGTCTTGTTGGTGTCTTTAGATACTGACGCTCTCTTTTGTCGCTGTTACTCACAGTTCTTGCTGTAGCACAAAAGTGGCCCTAAAAACTGAAAAATGAATACCATGCTAGGAGATGTTTTCACTTTGTGTTCAAGTTAGACTGAAATGTGTTGCAAGTGTGATACAGCACCTGTTTTCATTATGAAAGAGGCAACAGATACACAGATATGTATATGATGGAGGTAGTTTTTTCCCACAATTACTACTTCATTCTGGCTTCATCTTTGTTAAAGAGGGAGGACAAGATGGCTTCTGGTTTTGTTTAGTATAGTTTAAGTACTAGTATAGGATTAAAACTTCATATGAACTGGTATTGAAATATTATGAGCAGGGAAAACTGGGTTAATTTAAAGGTTCTCTATCATTTAAAAATCAACTTATTTCATCTTTTAACAGTTATACATTTATAGATGGAGAAATTAAGTTTCTGCATTTAACCCATCCCCTTTGGGGAGCAGTGGGCTGCCATTGTGTAGCGCCAGGGGAGCCAGGGGTTATAGGAAAAGCTCGATCAGCAAGGAATAATCAATGGATCATTATTTATACCTAAAACGAATATGTTCATGGTGATTTAATTAATTTAGCTTTAATCAGTAAAAAGATAAAAATTATAATTTTTGTTTTGATCTCTGGGTCTGGGAGCAGCCAATTTTTGCCCAAATATAGTTAAACCACACTGAGCCTAGCGCCATTCTCCCCGCTTTACAAGCAAAATC
>NW_015150466.1:2212726-2224355 GCF_000732505.1 Cyprinodon variegatus
ATGACTTGGATAATAGCGCGTTGTGACAAACACCAGATACAGCACTGGGACTTGATCAACAGCCGATACCGCACCGTGACGTCACTAACCAGTAGGTGGCAGTAGTGTTCTTTGACAAACATGGATGCCTCCAGTAAAGCACATTAAAATGAAAATTACTCCTAATTAAAAACACTAATTAGTAATACTTATGATAAAAATATGTAAATATTAGTAGTAATAATTTCATATTTAAAGTACTTTCAGAAGTTTGACTTCTGAATATGACCAGACTTTTCTTTTAAGGGTGATGCTCAGAGTCAGAATGGGTTTTGAATTTTCAACAAATTCCAAGCCCTCACCACTAGGAAAAGGCAAGCATTTTAATTTTTGAAGAGTGCCAGCTAATCTGCAGCAAGGACCCTCTGGGGTTTGAACTCAGACCCTCATGGTTCAAAGTTCTATGTACTAACCACCAGGCCACCACCTCCCCAAACTTAGATCAGTTCTGCTGCATGAAAATAACAGATAAAAGGGCTTTTTACTTTATTATGCATGTTGGAGTAATTTGTGCAAATATTGTTTAACCAAAAAAATAGTTTCTACACTAAAAATACAATAAATTAAAAAGAAATGTAAATGTTTCAAACAGAAAATAAATGTTTAAAAATACTCTCCAGATCTTTATTTTTTTCCCCTTCCAGTTTTAAACAGCTGGTCACTCAGTGTGGGGGGCGGGGCTTAGATGACATGGCTAAGGATTGGTGACAGACAGCATCTTCAGACTTCTTTGTTGATATGATTACTTATTTTTTAAATAAACTGCTTCATTGATCATAGTTTATGATAATGTTGGAACCCTGTTGCTCCAGAGAAAAAGGTTTAAATTTGTTTAACTCGATTGAATGTAAAAATGTCCAAGTTCCAAGATAAGACTGTTTTAACCAATGATATGTAATCTGGAGCTCGCCCATCTAAGCTGCTGGAAATGTCGTCTGGTTTTCATCGGATGTATTTCACCCTGATATGAAATACTTCACCTGTTATGGACACAAAAGAAAGGAGCTGGGAAATGAAAGGGCTCAGCTGTGAGCAGAGGGACTTTATTCCCTCACAGCGGAGTAGTTATCAGGAAAAAGAAATGGATGCACTCTTATTTTCTTTATCATCCTTGGTGCTCATCTCCTGTAATGGCTCTGATCACATCTGTGCCTGCTTTGTTTCTGTTGACCCCATCGTGTTTGTGCTTTATGTTGTGCAGATGTGCATCAAATGCTGCCTTTATATGTGAATTTATTTCTCACATTCTGTCTTTAAATTCAAGCTTGAAAGAGAGAAAAAAGTTTCTTAAGCTTCAAGTGTTTGGTGAAATAGGGACAGACGGACTCTGCTTGAATTTGAAGAGGTGAATAAGAAAAAAATAGAAATATCTTCTCATCTTTTCGTCAAGGATCTCCAGATAAAAAAACAGAATGCATGAAGGCAACAACTAAGGCAAAAAAAAAAAACTTAAACTTTGATTAATTCAACTCTTTAATCTGCAGTGAGATGGGGAAAAAGACGGGGCACAGAAATGATGTATAGACTTTATGCAATGCATAGGGGCACAGCGCTACAGGGGGCGCTAAAACAGAGGGCGCTAAGGAACTGCCCCCAAAGCAACTGCACTAAAGCAACTGCCCCAAAACAGCTGCCCCACAGCAAATGCTTTTAAGCAAGTGTCCCAAAGCAACAGCTCTAAATCAACTACCCCAAAGTAACTGCCCAAAGGCAACTGCTCTAATTCAACTGCCCCAAAGTAACTGCCCTAAAGCAACTACTTTAAAGCAACTATCACAAAGCAACCGCCGCAAAGCAACTGCTGTGATGCAACTGCCCTAAGGCATATGCTCTGAAGCAACTATCTAAAGCAACTGCCCCAAATCAACTGCTCTAATGGAACTACTCTAAAGCAACTGCCCTAAAGGAACTGCCCTAAAGCAACTGCCGGAAAGCAACTGCTTCAAAGCAACCACCCCAAAACAACTGCTCTAAAGCAACTGCCCCAAAGCAACCAGCCCAAAACAACTGCACCAAAGCAACTGCCCCAAAGTAACTGCCCCAAAACAACTGCTCTACAGCAACTGCCCTGCAAGTGCCCCAAAGAAACTGATCTAAAGAAACTGCCCTAAGGCTCTAAAGCAACTGCCCCAAAACAACTGTCCTAAAGCAGTTGCTCTAAGTCAACTGCTCCAAAGTAACTGCCCCAAAGCAGCTGCTCTAAAGTAATGGCTGAAACCAACTGGTCCAAAGCAACCGCCCCAACGCAACGGCGTAGTTGCTTTAACGTTTAACCTCAGTGGCTTTGACATTTGTTGCTTTTATGGCAGTTGATCTGGCAACATCAATGGAGTTAATTCTGTGATTTGAAGGTTATTGTTATTTATTTTTATTGCAATGTGTAACTACTGAAGTTGAATTATTAACACTTTTTGGAATCAGTGCCAAGAAAACGGTTTCAAGGTTCTGACCTTGAAACTGCTCCTGTTTTCAAAGCAGGCGTTGGTACCATGGCAGCAGGAGAGTCCTACAGAATCCTGGATGCTTAAAGAAATATTCTCAGCTTTAAGATTAATTGTATTTATTATTCCATTTTTATTTCTGCTCTGAATGATCACAAAAACAACATAAAAAAGCATGAATGCAAAAATGTAATAGAAAACCACTTAAAGAAGAGTACCATAACCAGTATTGTAAACATTCTGTGGTATCTGCCATCGGAAACATGCCTCAGGTGATTCACTGAAGCTCCCACGGTTCCGTATCTGGAAAGCAGGCCCTACTTCCTGCTCTTACTGTATGTCCCAAGAGTCTGTCTCCTCTGAGCTGAGACCTCTTCAGGACAAGTTGCATGGTTAAAGGCATTGATTTGTTCAGCTGAACATCCTGATGTCAAACTGCTTCCAGGTTAGTCTGGAACCCTGGTGGTTCCCAAACGCAGAGCCCCATAACACAGTCCTTTAATTAACCCTTTATAGGGCAAGGGGTATGCAAGATCACTTGTACCTCGCTTACAAATGGAGTCCCCCTCATCTCTCAGTGAGGTCTAGAAGCACAAGATCTATATCCAGCCAATCAGCACAGATACTGCTACATGGCTGTACATCTTTTTTTGGCATTTGACCAATTAGATGAGCCCTTGAATGATATATTAGCGACTGTATATCAAGTTTGAACAAAAAAATTAAGTGAAGAAAAAAAAGGTAAAAAGCTAATTGAAAAGTTACAAAGTTAATAAGCCTAGTTAACTATTATACTTAGGTATATAAACTAAAAAACTTAAGTGCCAGTGTCACCATCAATGCCTCTAAGATTATGTTGCACCAAATCTTTTACTCTGAAAGTGTTTTTCATTAATTTCTTATAGAAGCACTTTTGTTATTTTTCTTAACATATTCGGGCAAGTTGGCGTTTCTTGTTATTACATTGACATTATATTTTTTGAATGTTGCAAATGTAATAAGGTCTTTTCATGGATTCCAATTAGCATTGCGCCGATGCCATTTTTTGGCCCGATACCAGTGCCCCATACCTGACTGTGCAGCATCAGCTGATACCGATACCATACTGATACCATCTGTCTGAAATTGACGTGTATATATGAAGACCTGCATACTGCTTGGATGTAAAATAATCACCATCATGGCTTTGTCAAACTGCTGCCTAACTTTGTGAAGCAGGAAAAAGACTAATACAAAGTAAATCCAGTAGAACTTTTTATTGCCTACCTGGAATGGGTGACAAAAGTTGAATAAACTTTTGGCTCTCAAAATGGTATCGTGCCCTATTTGTTGGTACTCGCTGATACCATCATTTCAGTGCAGTATCGGGGTCTCGCCTGATACTGGCATCGGTGCAACACTAATTACAATAACACTATTGGCTTGAAATTTGGATTTTCAAAGTATTTGACTGAGTGCCCTATAAAGTGTTAAATGCTGATCCTAGATCTGATCTAGAAATGGATAGGTCAGGAAAAAATGTGGAAAAAATTGTGACGAAACTTTAACTAAACTAGTAATAATAATCATAATTGAACCTTACGTTGGAGAAATGTACCTCTACATTTAACCCATCCCCTTGGGCAGCAATCAGGGGTTAAGGGTCTTGCTCCCAGAGTGGCAGTATGTGGGAGTGGGTTTCAAACTCACAACCTCAGGATTCCAAGCCCTATGCCCGGAACTACTTCACAGCATAAGAGGTCCGTTTGTGTCAGGAAACCCAACAATTTAATCAAATCTGACAGCCGGATACTTTTTACCGTCTGGAAAAGGTTCAAATAAATTGCTTATAAAATTCAGCCAGTTGTGGCGTATATTTAAAATTCTGTAATAATTTGTGCATAAAAAATAAACAACAGGCTTCAGCAATAGAAAACTACTGAACTTTTTCAGATGTTGATGTGTTTTGCTTAATTCTTACATCTTAGAATTGATTAAAGTTAACAGGTAAAAACTCAAACCTCATTCGGCCGACATTGTGGATCAGAATAGGTGAATATATTTTGAAAGCGGTCTAAATAATACATGCCTGGACTCTAACCAAGCGCATCTCTCCCTGACTGAAACCTACTGCTGGTTTACTCTGTGATTTCAGCTTATTACACTGGCTGAAGCGCAGCTCTGCTGTTGTTAGCATCACCTGAAGCCCTCAGACCGGTAACAGACGATGGAGATGTAAGTCATCCTGACAGCTGCAGTGTGAGCGAATGTCAGTCAAGCAGCGTTTTTACACCCACGTCCTCAGACCAAGTCTTGTGTACTGTAGGTGTGTGAGGCCAGAAAATGGCATGCAGGTTTTAATACAAAGGAAAAAACAGAGGAGGGATTCTAATCCTTGCTTTTCTGCTGCATGATTATAAATAGGCTCCTCCTTGTCAATCCTTGGTTCTGCTTTGATATTTTCCACATGAAATCAGCCTTTAGGTGAACAATAAGGATGGTTTTGCTGTCATTTGCAGTGTTGACGTGTGCAGCGGCTGTCAAACTGGGACCCAAACAGAGTTTCCTGTCTTTTCTTTTCTTTTTTTCTCCTCTCTCTCCCGACACCTTCGTTCCCAGACATTCATTCCTCCTGAGGGGCCTTTGGCCTAAATTTGTGTCTCAGCTCCTGTCGATATGCTTTTTTCTTTTTTTAACATTTGACAGTCTGAGTTAGAAAAATGTTTGAACAGTTTCTACACTTGTGCTGCATTTTTTCATGCGAGCGAGGGTGCCTGCTTGTCAGTGTTCCCTCTTATTTTTCCCACCGAGAAGCTGAAAACAAATCAGCACTAATCAGAGAGTGCCTCTGTTCGGTTGTTGCACAAACTGAGGCCACACACACACCAACACACACTGCCATGCCTTGTTTAACGCTGCCATCAGTAATAGGCCCCTGAATTACAGTGTGTCACCGCCATATAGCATAAATCCTGCGTGTGTGTTTGTCAAGTGGCTACTGATGGTTGCAGAGGTTAAATATCCCGTCCGTTTCTTTCTCTTTTTTTGGCACTGATGGTGATTTGAGAGCCCTTGTCAGAGGAAACTTGATTGCATTTGTGATTTGTGGGCGGGTACAAAGTGTCCTGGAAGGATGGAAGAAATGAAAAACGGTGCAAAAACAGATTGACGGGGTGACAGAAGAGATGCTTGGCAAACACATGTATCCAGAGCAAGTGAGAAAAAACCTTTTTATTGGGTTGTTTGCAGTCATTATTTACAGGGTCATAGTCACATTATATTCCTCTACAAAAGAAGACCAAAAACTGATCCTGACGAAATAAGGGAATATTTAACAAGCGTCCCTCCTGATGGTGTTTAGTCCTTTTTGAGCATAAATAGAATTTCAGCACAGATCACAATAAGCAGACATAAGCAGATATGGTGCCATCTGCTGGCAGAACTAGGCCTAGAGTTAAGCCTGGAACTTTAAAATCAATCAACCACAGAGCTTGTTTATCATGATCAGGACTGAAACAATTAGATATAATCGTGAGTAATCGATTATTGAAATAATCGTCAACTAGTTCAGAACCAATCAATTAATTGTTAACTGCAGTATAACTGGAGTAAAACAGCAGTAATTATATCAATATTGTAAAAGAAATTTAAATAACATTTAGCATTTTAGATAAAAAAAAGTGCTAAAAAAATGTCTACATGCTCTATCCAGAGATCATCAAGTGGAAAAATGTTGGTTTCACCTTGTTTAATTTCCTAAAAAATCTTTAAGCAACCTTTGGCCATCAGATTTTTAATCTATTAATCGACAAAATAATCGACAGATTAATCGATTTGCAAAATATTGGTTAGTTGCAGCCCTAATCATGATTAATGGGATTTATACCTCAAAAGAAATTGCTAATGACTGAAAATAAAAAAAAACGTCTATAGTCCAATTTGACTGAAATCAAAAGCCAATTGAAGCAACTGGAGAGAACAATGGCGTTGCTTCAGAATAAAGCCGTTATACAGCAGACCCAACACAAGATGAAGATGGATGGATTCCCAGACACGTAAAATCCTTTTTGACCTTAAACACAGCAGATAGAGCTGGAGCTGACAGATGAATAAATGGAGCCAGATAAGAGAAACATGATGAAGAACAGCACAGGCACTGAGACATGTGGGGAAATATGGGTCTAATGAGGGTAAAAGAAGACACTATGAGGTAATGACTCTTCTGGGTTTTTCAAGATATTAAACAAGAAAATTAGGTTTAAACTATTCAGAGAACATAAAGTGATCTTATTGGAACATTTAAAAACTTTGTATCAGAGAATTGGAGAAAAAGAAAATGGCCTTTTCACAATTCACAAAAACGCGAGTATGGACTCTTGTCCTCCCCAAGTATGTTCTTGACAAGAACACAGGAAAGTGTGGACTCTGGGAGAATGGGAGCACGCAACATCGCCACTTGCTCGGCTTGTCTGGAGCTGTATTTCACCTCCTGTTAGTAATAGTCTCTAGATAATACTACATTCTTACTTTTTTTCATTTATTGGGGTAATACTAATGAACACAGTCAAATAAACACAAATCAAATGAAAGTTTTGCCAAATAAAACAAAGCCTTCACCTTCAGAGCCCTGTCCTTAAAACACGGCTATGCAGAGAGATGTCTGCTGCAGACCGGCTTACGTTAGCCCTGGCTGCAGTTAGCCTTGGAGGTCCGCTGGTAGCCACACTAAATCTGTAAATGGGCCATATAGTGACACTTAAAAGTATAATGTTCTCGCATCAAATTATCTTAAAATGTACTTTTATAGAGCAAAAAAGACAGAAAAGTTAACTTTTAACTTAATACTCTGAGCTCTTTGAACACTAACCTGGAAGCTGATGCATGCGTGGTAAAGAGGGGCAAGAACATCATCCGGGGACTTTGTCCATTATCGGTCTTGTGTTCTTTTAAATTGGAACAGTGCTAGTGCTGAAGCTGATGATGTTTCACCAGTACACGAGCGCATGAGAACGCACAAGTACACACAAAGTTTTTTTTTATCACATCTGAAGTAGGAGGAGCTTCTCAGATGTCCATCAACCTTCAGATGTCTTCACTGGAGGTTTTACATCACATTCTGTACAGCAAGGAAGCACACAAGCATAGCTTTTATTGGTTATGTTTCTGAGTCATCAATATTTAATAGAACTTAGAACTTAAAACAGGCTTTTGGTTTACTTCTGACTGAGACACCCTATACCGTTATTGAAATAACGTTCACTTTTAATCAGTCATGATCTGGCCCATATTCAGGAAGCCACCAGCGGTGGGTTCAGAGACCTCTGAAGGGAGAGCGAGATGTTAGTGGCTGAGTAGATACTAGAGGATGAGGTTAAGTTCAGAAATAAAGTCCTGATCATCTTAGAATCTCTAAGCATAGATGCTAGATTCAATGGTTTGGTGAAGCAGGCTGGTGAGAGAATGGTGATGTCAATGTTGACCTGAAAAGTTCAGAAAGTGAATCTTCGGTTTGACGCCATGATTTGTTCGAAATGAGGTACAATCGGAACATACAAGGGAAATCTCCAGGTTTACTAACCCTGGAGGTTGGCGGGAATAAAGGATTAGGACAGAAACTAGGAGGGAGCAGAAGTAGGAGACGGGTGGTCTGGGCACAGAAACAAGGTGGAACATGTGAAGGCTAATTCAGGCTAACAGATCCAGGGATTAGGCAGGAGGCGGTAGACAGGAGGCCGAAACAAGGCTGATGTCCAGACATCAGAAGCCAAGAGAACATCCATGGACAAAACAGAACAGGCAAACAAGGGTGGCAGAAACAAGATCTAGATCAAGCAGGCTGGCAAGAAAGCAACGCTGGGCATTTATTCAAATGATGGCTTTCAATAATCTGGCTCTGCCAGAGTGCAGTATATGAAAGGGGATTGCATCAGACAATAGGTTGCAGGCAGGGTAAAAACAAGTGGAGACAATGATCCAAACAAATAGGTTGACTTCATACTCCATACTTAGCCATTGCTTGATGCTATCAACTGGTTTTCCTTGTCAAAACTTTGAACCAATCTGACTGTATGATCTTTTTAAACTGTCTCTGTAAAGTGCCTTGTGATGACGTCACCAAACTATTTCCTTCAAATAATCCTTCCTAAAGACCAAATACAAACCAAATAAATTATACATGTTAAGACTCATACATTTCCACTTTTCCAAAAGAGAATCAAGCAAGCTGCAGATTAAAAAATAGAGACGCACTTTCATGATTTATTATGGGGAGCAATAAAAGTCAATTTTTAAGACCAAGCCACCACATAAAAGCCTTGGATCACATAAGTAATGGTTCCCTATAGGCTAGTGATAACTCTGTTTTTATATGTGAGTGTGTGTGAAGGAGGGAGTGAAAGAGGCCGAATGTGACAAACACTGAAAGAAAGGCAATAACGTCTCAAAAATGACAGCTATCGGAGGAGAAAAGAGGTTGATAAGCAGAAGGAGGGAAAAATGCGAGCACAAAGACATCACTGGCAGCCTCTGTTTCATTTTCCATCTAATCTCGGCCACTGATGTGTTTCTCTCTTCATTTGCAGTTAGTGGTTGGATTACATATCCCACACCCAGCTGTGGGCTCCGTATCACTCAGCGTCTGAGTCAAATGTGTCTTGGAGAGTCTGTGCTTTGTGTGTCAGCCTACATGTGTGTGTGGAGGGGGTAATAAAAATAGCCATAATATTCCCTGATTTTCTCCGGTAGGCGAATGAAGAGGGAATAATATGCTCTTATAGGAAAATAGGTGCACATGTCTGATGCAGAGAACGAAGAAAGAAAGCTGCTCTGAAGCAATAATGGTTAAAATGTTTATAGTGCTTGCAGAGGAAATATCTGTTAATGTAGTTCAGTTTATTGATTGGTCAGGTTTTTACCTTTGATGAAAAGCAATGTTGTGCAATAACTTAACTTTTATTTCCCACCTGAGGGATGTCAAAAGAATGTAGTTTTGGCTTTTAATTAAATAACTTTCTGACTGTAATTTCTTGGTATGTACACACGCCCAACTGGCTGTGTGTTCGACAACAGATGAATATGAGATTCAAACTCAAAATGTATTGAAATGGAGTTGAAAACTCTTTTTTGAACTAATGAAACTACAACTAAACTTATGAGCTGCTCAGAATGGAGGTTAACTTAGCTTTTAAAGAAATTCAAATGTTTTCAAAGCCACAATGCAAATCAAAAGAGGTAAAAAAAAATATTTATATAGTT
Source organism: Cyprinodon variegatus (assembly GCF_000732505.1). Taxonomy (NCBI): domain Eukaryota; kingdom Metazoa; phylum Chordata; class Actinopteri; order Cyprinodontiformes; family Cyprinodontidae; genus Cyprinodon; species Cyprinodon variegatus. Next base: position 2,222,440 of record NW_015150466.1, read on the forward strand.
TATATAAGTGATTCTTTAAAATTCTGTGTTTGTTCCTGTTGGAATAAATGAGGGCGAGGATCCACCCTTGTTAGCTTTGTCCTGTTAGTAAAAACAACTGATCTAGTAGCTAGCAGACAAAATGGGAAGGTTTTTTTTAAAGTGGTAGGGAAATCATATTTAAATGTCAAATCTTTCTTGCTTAAACATGTATATAAATGTACTCTTTATCAGACGATATTGTCCCAAAATTTAGAAAATTTCTATTTAAAAAAAAAAATCCTGTCGTAAAATCTTAGTTTTTTTCGTTCTCTTATGATCTTAAAACAGTTATATGTCAGCCTGTACACCTAAATACCTCTGAAGGCTTGAAAAAGCAGATTACCTACCAGATATTAATATTTGTATATATGTTTCCTTTAGTGCTTTAACTAATTGTTCTGCTGAGGTAAAAATAACTCATCTTCAAAACTTGGATCCTTTTGAAATGTGCAGTCATGTCTTCATACATGCAGACATTTTGAAGAACTCCATTTAGTTTCCCAGAGCTGGAATCATAATTTTTACTGCATATGTATTTCTTTGCTTCAAGTTTAGAATCTCATTCTAACATTTTCTTTTCAGAACAAGTGAAATTTTGTACTTTGCTTCTTTTTTCTCGTAATTCACTATGCAAATGAGTAAATGAATGGAAACGCTAGTGGCGCTGAAATGGCTCTTTGTGTTGTCTGTTTCTTACCTGCCCACACCCCTTCCAACATCTCCCAGCATGGCTTCTCAAATGAGGCTTGAGGAGGCAAATAACCAAGATGGGAAATGTGTGGAAATGCAGAAGTCATTAAAAAGCCAATTACCCGCAGGTTCAGTGCTGCCGGGAGGAGATCGGGAAATAGTGGAGAGCGATTGTAAACCCAGTGAAATATGGAGACTAAATAGCTCTGCTTCGAAGGTGGGAAGGTGAATCTGTGTGTAGAGACGTCTTAATAGGTGTCTGTTTGTCAAGCTATGTTGTTTTGGAAGAATAAAAAAAAAAGCTCTTTTTGATTTAAAACAATCTGTAGGCTTTTGGATTCAGTGGAAGTTTGACTTTAGGCTGCAGCTTTCTGTGAGGCTAACATTTACCAATGTGATACATCTAAGCAACATCTGAATTTAAAAGACCAAACTGGTCAAGAATAGAGATAATTTATTTTGAAAACAAAAATAAATAGCCTGTCTCCAATGTTTCAAACAGCATTTGTTTGTTCGGTCGATTGATGAGGCAAACCCATCTGACTTTGATATGAGCTCCAGTGGAACCAAACGAAAGATGGCATAAAGCATAAGGAATCAGCATATTTCTACCTTTAAGATAAATTAAGATATACTGTAGAAAAGCGACTTTAAGATACAAATACAATTTTAGACCAATTTCTTAAATTTAAGGCAGCAACCTGTCACGGTGAGTTGGAGGTTACACAGGACCCAAATGCAGACGTGGTTTCTTGAAGATTTAATAACAAAAACGGTAACAGAAGAAAAAATCTGCAAAATCCACAAAAACTGAGATCCAGTGCTACTCATAACAAGGAGGCAACAGTGACTGAGCAGGAGGTGTATATATGGGAGAGAGAAACAAGGACCAGGCTAATCAGCAGATTGGGAGCAGGTGTGAACAGAGGAGTCTAGAAGGGAGCTAAGGAAAAGGAGACTGGCACAAGAGGGAAAACAAGAAATACCTTAGAACTTAAATACATCCAGAAAAAAACAACAAAATAGGAATTAAATAAAAAAAAAAACTAGAAAAGAAAGAAAAGACATGGATCAAAATGAAACTGAAAACTGAACCAAAACCGTGACACAACCTTCTGAGCAAAAATTGGTCGAAAAGATACAGAAAAGATGACTAAATTGGGACAAATATGACCGACCAAACTAGGGGTGGGTATTGCCAAAGA
>NW_015150466.1:2228215-2229016 GCF_000732505.1 Cyprinodon variegatus
GTGGCCACTCGTTTTTCTTTACTTAGCTGTTTTTTTCTTGCCATAATACAAATTCTAACAGTCTATTTAGTTGGACTATCAGCTGTGGTTCTGTCACCTTTCACACATGTATTATTGTCCTTACATTGTCACAAGTTCAGAGCGACGAAATTAACCCTCTGCATTTAACTCTTTGGGAGCAGTGGGCTGCCATTGTGCGCCACCTAAAGCGATTACAGCTGAATATTTCCGCCATACATTAGTGGTGACTTGGGGAGATCAGGTGCAAAGGCAAGGGGGTGCTGTGGAGCTGAAACAGGAGCGGCGGGAGATCAGAGTGAGAAACCCGGAAAGTGGGCGGCAGGCTGGGAGCAGCTCTGGAGCTACAAAAGGAGGACGAACAATGAATAATTTAACAGTCCCTCTAAGGGATAAATTAAAACTGCTTTTTTAAAACCCACAAACCTGCATAGAACATCCCTCACTTTACCTTATGTCAACATGAACATTTTCTTTTCCATTTTGATTAAAAACACCTGTCTCCACTCCCCCCTTTTTAAAAGCACCTATTGCAAGTTTTAATTACAAGAAACATGTCCTCAGCATTTCTTCACTCCTGAATGCACCTCTACATCGAAATAACATGTAAATCACTTGCTTTATTTGCTTTATCTGCAAAAGCTTTAAATGCACACCAAGTTTTAACCCTTTCATGCATAGTGGTCACTACAGTGAACAGTTATTAAATGGTTGTTCTCTCTTAAATGAGCATGTTTTAATGTCACATTTGCACATATGTTACTACAGTGAACGCTAATGTAT
>NW_015150466.1:2231090-2232773 GCF_000732505.1 Cyprinodon variegatus
TCCTCCATGGACCCTTATTTATTTTTCCTGAACCTTTCAAACTGCCCCCTTCTCGTCCACCCTTGCCAGTTGCTTTTTTTTTTTCCTCAAAAAAACAAAATGGCCGACAGAGGAGAACATGGGTTGTGAGGGAGAGGAATATCTGCTCATTCCTTCTATTCTAGGCGATCCTTGCAGGTAAAAAAAAAAAAAATGGGGACATCAAGTAACAATTAAGGAGTTAAGTATAAATTCCAAGAATTGATTCTGTGTTATTAAAAATTTGTAAGTAGTTATGTGTCCACTAAGTTGGACATTATGCAACTCCCTAAAGAAAGTATATTTTTTTTAAAAATTGATGAAAAATGTTTTTTTTTCATTCATAAAGAGTAATAAAAACACTTGGTAAAAAAATCATAACATATACTATCATAATTCATGCATGAAAGGGTTAAGACAAGATGACCTCGATGACATAGCACAAGCCAACAGCATTAATGACAACATTTTTTTTTTCCAGTTCTAATTGATTGTTTTATTATCTTGGTTTAATTTCTGCAGAGGATTTCAAGACTCCAAATGTGTTCATGTTGGGGTCAGAAGCCTAACTTTGGAAATGACTGAGCTAAATTATAGCGTCCAATCAAATTTGATGCACCATAACAGAAGGGGCAAGTCAGCAGAGCACAAAATGAGAAAAAAACAACAAAAGCCATCACATTTTAAGGAAAGAGGATCTTGTTTTATCACAATGGAAGATTAAAAGTAACCACTCACTGCTCTAAATGAGAGTTTTGGAAGGTTTTGAATCTGTAAACTTTGTGTTTTAATTTCAGCCTCTATTCAAATAAGTTCACACGCTGCTTCATTTGGAAATCAGGAGGGGGCAAACCTGCAGGGCCATTATATAGTGGCTTTGTTTGGATCAAAGAAGGCTTTTGAAACCCCCTTGGTGTTTTTCTTCAGTTTGCGCTGCATACCAGGATTGACACATGACCCACCTCTCTCCTCAGTTTACAGATTTTAGCCCATTTGTGAACAAAAGGAAGCACATGGCTTTAATACAAAACACATTCCATACATTAACATGATTGTAGACTTTTGGTTGAGTGAGAAAAAGTGGAGGAAATAAATTATTAAAGCTGTTTACCTGGCTCTGAATAGGACTCTATCAAACTGGAATAAAGTTGAATGATAACAGCAGAGCTTTGAACAGTCCTTCACTACTCAATGAAATGAAGTTCAGACTCTGCAAGCTAGATTTGCACATCCAAGGGGAACCTGATTCCCCCGAAAGCGGTGTGACATACCCTCACTTAAAAAGTAAGATCAGGGGCGGTTCTAGCCATTACACCCTGAAGGTGCCCTCCTGCCTTAAAGTTTACTATGATACAACATTTCTCAGTTTGTTTCTCTTTATTTCCAAAATAACTTCTCAGTATTTATGTTTCGAAAAGAGCTGCAATAAAAAACGAGGAGAAATGGAAATATTGAAAGAAAATTGAACTAATGCTGAGCTAACAATACTTCAATTCAATTCAGTTTATTTCTGTAGCGCCAATTCACAACATGTCATCTCAAGGCCCTTTACAGGTCACCAGATCATTCGGTCAAATTGATTCAAAATTTTCTATCTAAGGAAAACCAGTTGATTGCATCGACTAATTGACTCAAAGGCAATCCTTACACTAAGGATACTTGTAG
>NW_015150466.1:2234505-2235626 GCF_000732505.1 Cyprinodon variegatus
GGCCCCGTCCAGGAAACACACAGCCAGGCAGACGAGCTCCGAGCCAGCTCCAATGTCAGAGGATGAAGAGAGTCACTGTCAGAGAAACAGGACTACACTGAAAAATAGGCCAATCTCCAACATCTGTAAACAAAGGTGATGATGGCAACAGCACAGCTGATATTTCTCTCCATCACCGTAGTACTGCACACACTGATATTGCAGAGTTAAAGGAGATTAAACAGATGGATTGTACATCTTTTTGCAAAAGTTCCATAAGGTTGTTATCATTACCCAGCTTTCTATAGATGTGCAGAAGTATTCCAATTAGTGTGTTTCCCCTGAAGCAGTGAGGCATTTGGGAACATATTCATTTTATACTAAGGAGTTCTTTTCAAGGATCTGAGAGATCCGCAGCTGTCCAGATATTACTTCTGACAGGAGTTCAGTATATTTAGGAGGAGTTGCAAAAGGCCATACTAGATTATGTAGCTTCCTACGTACAATTTCTACAAGAAGGATGAATCTATCTATACCCAAAGAAATATGTTGGAATGATTGAAAAGCCTAAAATGTCTGAGTTAAAGTTGTAGCATGTGAGTGTTTAACCAAGGTTTGTTATGAAAATCTCTGCTTATAAATGTTTTTCCCTCTACACTAGACATCCTAACTTTATCCGTTTAAGATCAGCCAGTTATTATCCTTCCATAGCCCAGGACCATGTGCTGGAATTTGGACGTCATTAGGTATTTCTGTTCTGTTCAACTTGGACCTGAACCAGTAGCCTATGTTAAAATTCCCCTTTGTTGGTCCCGATTCAACCTAAAAACAACTTCATCAGTTGTTTTAATCAGCTTTCACCTTACATTTTGACGTTGAGGTGATGAAAGGTATCTTTATTCCCATCTGGTGATATTTTGGGCCTTTATCACAAATACGGGGACTAAAATAGGACTCAGACTAAAGGGTAGCCCTTAATGTCAACCAATTGAAAATCATCCGGGTCCGAATAAAGAAAATCAACAACTAGTAAAGGTCCGGAGACATTTTTAATTATAATCTGTTACTTTAAACTGAACTTAAAGCTACAGTGTGTAACTTTTAGCAACATCTAGCGGTCAGACTGCAGACTGCAGCAACAT
>NW_015150466.1:2237210-2243213 GCF_000732505.1 Cyprinodon variegatus
CTCTCCACTGTCGCTACACGCATGCTTAGTGTGAGGGATTGCATTTGAGTCATTGAGTCGATTCAATAAACTGGTTATGAAGTGCCTCGAGATGATGTGTTTTGTGAATTGGTGCTATATAAAAAAAAACAGATTTGAAGTGAATTAAAAACTGATTGTACCTGAGACGACAGCTGGGATCACGTTGAATCATAAATGTGTCAGTTTGGAAGCAATATTACTCCTCTGTATTAGGAAACCATAATTCTAATGATGTTTTTGCTTTCATTATGAATATATTTGGTTTCCTTAATATTTTTGAGAAAGTTACATCTACAGGAAACAAAAGGGACTTTGTTCTTTCTGTAAAAACTCACACATGACTGTGTCACAGCAGCTGGAAACACATTTACAGTATTTAATCTCTGATCGGTATGACAGAAAACTTCTAAAAGACACAAAGAAGCAGTGAAGATGATCAGAGCTGTTCACATATTTGTAGGAATATGTCCAGAGATGCTGTCTGACAGACATTTCCAGGCCACATGTGGACTCATGCTGTCGCTGCCGCCATCAAATTCCTTCTCAAACATTGGGGGGAGAAAAAGTCAGATTATAAATTTATACAAAAGCCTTAGAAGCTGCAGGAGAAGCCACAAAGCCCCTTTTTTTTAGATCCCAGAGAGTTTCTTCCTCTGAAAGATGGTAAACATTAAAGATCTGGTAGGGAAAATCAAAAAGATTTAAGACAGGAAGCAGAGAAGTAAGCCTGGTTTGAGCAAAGTCCCCTGTGAGCCATTTATGTATAAAGAAGTCATTGAAAGTCTTTTATCAGTATCATCTTTAACAGAAAATCAGGCAAACTAATTGATCTACAAAAGAAGATATCTCAGCGTGTTGCTCTTTTAAAGCCTCAGTCTGAAATACAATATCTACATTTATCATTCAGGCTGCTAAAAATGTTTTTAGGCTGTTTAGTTTTAACCTGGTATATAAAAAATGCAGTCCTCTTGAAATTATCTTAAAATAAATTTTGAGGAGTAAACAACATATAAATGGAGATTATTTTGACCCCTTCTGATCCTTTTCTTTTTACACGAGAGTAAGTAGACTTAGACTTATTTTATTGTCATTTTGTATACCCAGTGTGTACAAAAACAAAATTTTGTTTTGGACAGCTCTTCTGACATTTCCATTTCTTAAGGTGCAACAGTCTCAATATTCAGCAGTCTGAATATTGAGACTGCTGAAGTCCAATGGTAGTGGGGAACAAGCTGTTATGGAGTCTGCTGGACCTGCATCGGATGCTTCGAAGCCTCTTCCCAGAGGGCAGCAGGGAGAACAGTTCATGGTGGGGGTGTGATGGGTCATTTATAATGTTATGGGCTCTGGATGTGCAGCGCTGGGATGAAATGTCTTTAATGGAGGGAAGAGGAGCCCCGATGATCTTCTCTGCTGTTCTCAGCACTCTTCTCACTTTCTTCCAGTCTGAGGCACTGCAGCCTCCACAGCACACAGTGAGACAGCTGGTCAGAACGCTCTCTATGGTGCTTCTGTAGAAGGTGGAGAGGATCGGTGGGGGCAGGTGGGCTCTCCTCATCCTCCGCGGGAAGTACATGCACTTCTGTGCCCTTTTAACCAGTGAGGTGGTGTTTCCAGTCCAGGTGAGGGTGTCTGCGATGTGCACCCCCAGGAATTTGGTGCTGCTGACCACCTCTACAGCCGAGCTGTTGATGACCAGTGGAGCGTGGTTAGGACGGTTCTTCCTAAAGTCCAAGATGATTTAATATTAGCTTATATTAGCTAATATTAGCTAATTGTAGCTTCCTGGATTAACGTCAGAATGGAAAGAGGATGATTTAAAAAATAATCCGCTTAAAAATGAAAACAAGGAAACCCACTCTTTGAAAGACCTCCACAAATTTAAGGTCAAGACTAGAGAACAGAAATCTTGAAAGCAAAACTTTTCAGTAATTCCATGCTCACATTTCCGACTTTAATAAACTATTTTTCTCTTATCTTTGCCATTGGTTATTAGTGAAGTGTCAACATTTAGCTTCTGTGTTTAGAACAAATGAAGAGAGCCAGCCAACCACTATGTAAAGCGATGTAAAAGCATTATAAAAAGCCATTTGCTTGGTTTGTGGAGAGTGATGAAATTCCCCAGCCTCATTCAGACACACCGCCTGCTCCATTTGCTGTAATATGAGTAGATGAATTAGGTTTTGATGCTTTAAAAGCTTTTTCTTTGGGCTCTTATTGGGAGTAAATTTCACTGTAATGGTGAGGTGTGTTTACAAGCCACTGGCGGTGGAGAGAGACAGACAATCCGAAGCAGAAAACGCCACAAAGAGGACAATGGAGAGGAAGAATTATGGATTAAAAATGGATTCTAAAAGAAGGACATGTAAGGATGAAGGGGACAGAGGACATAAGGATAGGAGCACGTAACCAACCTCAGACGGATGAATGAGTTGTTTGCATTCATCGTTTAGTCCAATACCCCATTAATGGCATTTCAATTACCCACTTATCAGATTACTGCAAGGTTAAGAGATGGAGGTGGGAGCCGGGGAGCGGTGTCATGAGACATGAGCTTTAAGAATTAAAATGAACGGGAAAACATGGTTAGACTGGAACCAAATGGCAATCTGAAATGAAATTAAAAGGGTCGAGGTCTGTAGGGGTTTGATGCTTCAGCAAATACATGATGACATGTTCATGTTTTTGTTATCTTTACTCTCCTGTTTAATGGACAATCATATCTGGTGTTTCCTTTCTCTTCCTTTTTCTACTAAATCCTTAGTTTTCTGACAGAAGGTGAAATAACGATCTAAAATACATGATCAAGTCCTTTTACTTGATTTTTTGTGACCTTTTTAAGTCATTTAACATCTAGTTCACTGGTGTAGGATGAGGCTGTTCATCTGCTTCTGAAGGGTTGCTGTTCATAGTAATGGAAACAGCATCAACAACCAATGTACCTGGTTTTGTTTATTTCTAGCTGATGTTTTTATATCTTTAAAGAAAGAGTCCAGTCAGCAAGGAATAATCAACGGATCATTATTTATACCTAAAACTAATATGTTAGTGGTGATTTAATGAATTTAGCGTTAATTAATAAAAAAAATAAAAACAATAAATTTCATTGCAATCACTGAGCGGCCATTTTTTCCCAAATATAGTAACCCCTCCCTCCTGCCATCTTCCAGGAGTGACATCACGGTGCGGTAAGCCTAGCGCCATTCTCCCCGCTTTACAAGCTACATCAATGGGAACTACTAGACACATCGGCAATCAACAACAATTATTGAAGATTTTCATAGGATTGAAATTCACCAGAGCTATAGTGAAACTGACAATGCCCACGTGCATGGCAGCTGGATGTTGGAAAACATCGGGTAAAAAAGAAAGAAAATTTGTTATTTCACCTTTCTGATTCCTGAGAGAAAAAAAAACACGTAATATGTAGCCAACATTTGTAAGAAAAATGTTTTCAAGATGACTTAGATAATAGTGCGTTGTGAAAAACACCAGATACAGCACTGGGACTTGATCAACAGCCGATACCGCACCGTGGCGTCACAAACCGGTAGGTGGCAGGTGACAAACATGGATGCCTACAGTGCCAATTCACAACACATGTCATCTAAAGGCACTTTACAATTCAACCAGACCATACATTCAAATTGATTAAAGTTTTCTATTTAAGGAAAACCAGCTGATTGCATCGACTCATTGACTCTCTAGCAATCCCCACACTAAGCATGCTTGTAGCGACAGTGGAGAGGAAAAACGTATTAATACGAAGAAACCTCCAGCAGAACCAGGCTCAGTGTGAGCGGCCATCTGCTGAGGCCGACTGGGGTTCAAGGAGTCAGAAGCAGAGATATAAAAGGCAACTGTAAACCAGCTTCCCAGGCGGCCCCGTCCAGGAAACACACAGATAGGCAGATGAACTCCAACCTAGCTCCAATGTCAGAGGACGAAAGAGAGCACATCCAGTTAGTCACAGTCAGAGAAACAGGACTACACTGAAAAACAGGCCAGTCTCCACATCTATAAACAAAGGTGTTGATGGCAGCAGCACAGCTGATATTTTCTCCAGGATGGAATCACAGCCAAACAGGAACAGACCAAATAAAGCTACTATGTGAAAAAGACTGAACTAACATATTCTGCAGAGTGGGAGCATAGAGTTAAAATGAGGCAGAATGATGAAAAATAAGTCCCTCTGTCCTCCAGCAGGCTAAGCCTATAGCAGCATAATTATAGAGATAGCTCAGGATAACCTGAGCTATCTCTAACTATAAGCTTTATCAAAAAGGAAAGTTTTAAGCCTACCCTTAAAAGTAGACAAGGTGTCTGGGTCACGGACTAAAACTGACAGTTGGTTATCTATAGCAGGGCACTGCATGATGACAGAAGTTTTAACCAATGAGAGAGCCTGTTACTCCTGAGCGTAACATTCACCACGAGGCTGAGCACGAGGCTGAGCACGTCTGTCATTCTCCACCTACTTGTCCTTGGGCAAGACACTTCACCTGCATTGTCTACTGATGGTGGTCAGAGGGCCCGGTTGGCGCCAGTGTACGGCAGCCTCGCTTCTGTCAGTGAGCCCCAGGGCAGCTGTGGCTACGATGTAGCTTGCCACCATCAGTGTGTGAGTGTGTGTGTGAATGGGTGAATGAATGTAGTGTAAAGCGCTTTGGTCAGGTCTCCTAACCTGAATAAAGGCGCTATATAAGTACATGCCATTTACCATTTACCATTCAGCCTTGCTGTCTGCTGCTGGTGATGATGATGATCCTGCCATTATCCAATCAGGACACAGAATATGTGGGGTTGCAGCCCATTGCGGGGGTCCTGGTTTACTCAATTAGATATAGCGAGATATTTCTGTGGGGGTCCAATGGATCCCTTTGGTTTTGATTGTGTGATGGTGATGATGAAGATTAGTCATTTTACCTCACAAAGTTGTTCTTGTTTTTTCTTCCATTCATAAAGAAGTCATGTCCTTCCAACACCTGAGGCTTTTTTGGTCTTTTCTGCTTTCCTCCACATTGATCTCCCCCCCTGGTTCATTCAATTTGAGCTTCCTCTCCAGGCACCAGTCTATTTTTTAGAAGGGCATAAGGAATTCTGTTCATTTAGTACAAAAAGGGCCTCCAGGATAAATGCATAAAAGTAGTTTCTCATAAGTTTGTTTGTAGTCCTTTAATTAGTTCTTACATTCTAACCGTAGCAACCAAAGGTCCTCTGGGCCCCGTGGATGCAGCAAGCTGCAGTTGAAAACTCCCAGACTACTTTTCTCAATCGAAGACCGACACCATATCAAAGGTGCATAGTCATGTTATTTGACAATTTTTCATTTATAAAGCTCGCTCTGGTTGAATATTAAGTTTTATCTGAAAGAATAACCAATCCTGCTGGTGTCATGGTTATGTTTGAGTCTTACTCTCTGGTTTTGCACAGTTTGTTAGTAAATAATGCTTTTAGAATACAGTGCATGGGAGAAGGAGGCAAACAAGGAATAATGTTGCTAAGCATGTTAGCACCTCAAAGCAGAGGTGTAAAAAGTATCAAATCCATCTATCTTCTGCATGCTTATCCCAGCTGGGGTCGCGAGGTGTGCTGGTGCCTTTCTCCAGCTGTCTCAGGGTCAACCCTGGACAGGTTGCCAATCCATTGCAGCGTAACAGAGACAAAAAGGACAACCATCACACGTACGGATTTTAGAGAAACCAATTAACCTAATAGTCATGTTTTTGGATTGTGAGAGGAAGCCAAAGTACCAGGAGAGAACCCACACATGCTCAGGGAGAACATGCAAACTCCATGCAGAAAGACCCCGAGCCGGGAATTGAACCCAGAACCTTCTTGCTGTAAAGCAGCAGAGCCTAATGGAGAGTGGGTGTCTAGTGGTTAGGACATAGAGCTTGGAATCCTGAGGTTCTGAGTTAGAGCCCCACTTCCACAGACTGCCACTCTGGGTCCCTGAGTAACAACCTTATGCTACGTTCA
>NW_015150466.1:2243630-2245457 GCF_000732505.1 Cyprinodon variegatus
AAACTGTTTAAGAGGAGAGATCAGAGCGGTCTGTGTCATCAGCGCTGTGTCTCTCACCCTGCCAGCTCCAAAATCAGCTTCTCTGATTGGTTGACGCGACGCGTCGAGCAGCAAAAATTGAATTTTTCCATCTCGAGCAGCAATGCGTTTGCGGCGCGTCACGTGCGTCAGATGCTTAAACGCGCCCGACGCGCTGCTTCAGCTGCTCAGACGCGCTGCGCCTGCTGCTCAAAACGTGCCGCGGGACCTTTTGCTGCGCCTTGACGTGCGTCAACCATTGACTTTGCATGTAAACTCGCTGCTTCTGTCGCGCCAGCTGCGTCCGGTGTGAACGCAGCATTAATCCCACATTGCTCTCCGGGCGCCGTACAATGGCAGCCCACTGCTCCCCAAGGGGATGGGTTAAATACAGAGGTAGATTTCTTGAATTTGAGATCAATAAAGTTCAATTAATATTATTATGACCTACTCTGCAGCCCCGTCTGAAATCCAGTGGAAAACATACATACATATAAAAAAATAACACACCAGAAATAAATTCATTTAAAGGTTTAAGAATAATACTTTATTTTACTATATTTAATTAAAATATGTCTTTCCTCTATGCTGTGAGTACTGCAGGACAGTACTATATTTAGTAGCATCCTCAATAGTCCCAATCTGGCTTTCTAATAGTTCTGGTTTTGCCAGCCGTTGGCGCCATGTCTGTGTATTTCTGCTTGTTGAGCCCTGTTCTGTAATTCTATTTAGGCTCAAAAATGAAGATCTAAACAGTATCAGGACGGACGCCTGGTCTATTTAAAATGATTTGATCAGGATCAAATTATCTTTTTTTGTAAATATATATCCATTGTTTTCTTTGTTCTGGGATGTTTGTCATAAATCAGAACAGAAACACTCAGAGTGTGATTTACTGCTGCAGAAGTTCATCCTCCATCTCTCTGATCTCGGAAAGGCTGCATCAGGCTTTAAAAGACTACATCTATGAAACAGGGAATCTGGAGACTTGTTAAAAATAATAAAAAACAAAGCTGATGTCTATAATCCTGCCAACAGTTTCAGCTCTTTGGGAATCACCTTGTTGGAGCTGAAGTCCTGTTTTCCATCTGTTTTATGTGTGTGTTTGTACGGCTGTTTGTCGGCTGTTATGTTCTGATGAAACATTTGTTCTTTGTCTGTTTTTAGAAACATTTAATGCCTGAATCAGTCAGCTGTTTTCATGGCAGAAAAGTGGAGGTTTTATCTCTAATCAGGTTATAAATGTTCTCCTTTGATTCATTTAAACTTTCTATTTTTCTTTTCATTTGGATGTAGAAGAACATCATATCTTTTGCAAACTTCGCCAATGTAAAACCTGGCTCGATGCTGTTTAGGTTTATGTTTCCGTCTAATCCGTAGATTCAACATCTCCAGACAGCATCCCAGAACAATGTTCTCCATCTACTCAGCCAAGCAAACACTCTGTGCTGCTTCCTGCTTATTTAACAGTTTATCTCGACTGGATTGGAGAGAATTTATTTGAACTTTTTTGGTGTTTTCTGCACCAACAACCAGAGTTCATGCGTTTTTAACAGAGCTGAGATTTAAGATGCATTCCAAAGCTTAACCTCAGCCATTTTGTCCGTTCTGGAACAGGTTTTGATGCCTGGTTAGGATGAGATGTCCTTTTAGGATTAGATTACACAATTTCTGATCATGTGGATGATGACTTGTTCTCATCCTGTTTGATACGAAAATATCCTAATCTGACCTAAACCTAAGCAAGGGGCGGATTTAGGAAATTTGGGACCCTAGACAAAGACAGACCCTCTGAATTGAGAAGACAAC
>NW_015150466.1:2248307-2249735 GCF_000732505.1 Cyprinodon variegatus
TTTTTTATCAAAAACATAATTAATGAATAGTTGTATTAACCATACATGTAACCACAGGTTTATGGGGCCCCCAGGAACTTGGAGCCTTATGCAACTGCCTAGTATTGCCTAATGGTAAATCCCCCCCTGAGCAAAGCAGACAGCTGGTCTTCACCTCAGCAGCAGAAGAGGTGTCTGCTTCACCTTGTGGCCCATGCCGCTCTGGTTCCTGTGAAAGTAGTTGTGTGCTGGAAGTTTTTTTGAGCTGACCCACTTCCTCTGATCCTCATGTTAGTCTGGAAGTTTCTTTGATTATGCTAGACATTCAGCATTAATGGTTTTTTCTCACATTGACGGGTTTATATTTCTCAGACCTCGTAGCGATGCAGCAATGTGAGAGATCTGTTGATGCTTGTCAGACAGTCAAAACGCTTCTTCTCCTTCATTGTGTTAAAATTGGCTGTTATACTAATTTCTCTCAGAGAGGTTTATTCTCACATTCTCTGTCTGTGTTTTTATGTCTATAGTAGCACCTTCCTCTTTTCATTATGTTCCTCTGTGCGTCTCTCTCATTATAAATACATTAGAATATCTGTGCCTCCTCCAGAAAGTTTTAAAAAGGAGCCTAAGGGCCCCTAGGATCCGGTTTAACAAACATTCATTTGCTTCTGCAAACACAAACCTGTGTGATTAGTCGGCGTGTTGCAGGTAATCTACTCAGATTACAGCTATATGAAGTGATTTTTGTTCCATTAGTGTTTCAGGCATTTTGTAAATGGAAATTTGATGTTTTCGTTGCCTTTTCCTAAGATTTATTTTCTTTTTATATTTTCTTTTTTCACATTTTTTAGACAGATTTATCCTTTTTAGATTGAGCTTTACAATTTTTATTTATTTATTACGTTTCACAGATCTCTCTCCACTTCCAGCCCAAACCAAAGTCTCGCTCTTGACCAATAAAAATGTTGCTAATGTCCAGCAGACCAATAGAAATGCGTCTTCCCCCCACAAGGAAAGAGAATCTAATCTGGAAGAATGTTATTCATAAAAGTCAGTCTGAAAACTTAAAAAGTTACAAAAATAATAATAATAAAAAAAGTAAAACAATATTTTTTCTTACTTTGTCTTAATGAATTGGGTTTATTTATATAGGGCCTATTCATAACACATGTCATCTCAAGGCACTTTACAGTTCACCAGGTCATACAGTCAAACTGATTCAAAGTTTTCTATCTAAGGAAAACCAGTTTATTGATTTCTCACACTAAGCATGCTTGTAGCGACAGTGGAGAGGAAAAACTCCCTTTTAAAGGAATAGTACACCCAAAACATGATTAGCCTTCATTTTCTACTCACCCCCATGCTGAACAACACTCTATGGTCTATGGTGCCCGAGACAGAAAGGTCCATAAAAGTCCACAAAAAAAGTGTCAATATTCCTCCATACTG
>NW_015150466.1:2250286-2254719 GCF_000732505.1 Cyprinodon variegatus
TTGATTTCTCACACTAAGCATGCTTGTAGCGACAGTGGAGAGGAAAAAGTCCCTTTTTACAGGAGGAAACCTCCAGCAGAACCAGGCTCAGTGTGAGCGGCCATCTGCTGAGGCCGACTGGGGTTCAAGGAGACAGAAGCAGAGATACTAAAAGCAGCTGTAAAAGGCGGCCCCGTCCAGGAAACACACAGCCAGGCAGACGAGCTCCGAGTCAGCTCCCATGTCAGAGAATGAAGAGAGCACATCCAGCCAGTCACAGTCAGAGAAACAGGACTACACTGAAAAACAGGCCAATCTCCAACATCTTTAAACTCTAGTGATGAGGGAAACTAAAGGTTAAATGTCCAAAAGAGTTGTAATAATTAACTGCCTTTGAAGTAATCAGTAAGTCAGCCTGAGACTCTGCCGCCACTCTTCCAACCTCGTATGTGAAAATGTAAATAACTAGAAGGAGTTGGCTCATTTATGCTCACATAATCCTCTTGCTGCAGCCAAGTTTCTGTAAGGCAACATAAATCAATGTGTTTATCACAAATCAAGTCATTAACTAGCAGACCTTTAGAGAAATGAGATCTTATGTTAAATAAAACACATTTAATCATTTGAAAATTTTCCCCAATTGTAGTTATTTAATTAGATTATCATGATTTACCCCTGTGGGAATATTTTCTAATTTATTAGATGTTGGTCGTGGGCAAGACACTGTCTGGATGGAGTAAAGAGTGGGAAACAGTAGAGAAGCCGTAGAAAGGTGTGTTAAACTGCTACTATAAATGATTATAAAATCATTTAAAAATAATTATAATGCAGTCTCTCTCTCCCTCTTAGAGTTCATAATGCTTTGATGAGGTGATCAGGATCTACGCCTCTATAGTTAAACCGGTTAAAAAATTTTTTATTTTTATTTTTTTTAATGGGATCCAAATAAAACTCTTTGCATCTCTAAATGCACCAATCAGACCTTCCTGCCCTGACGTCTACATTTCTATGGAACAGAAGGAAAAGGTGATGTTAAAGATAGGAAGGACTTTTGCATAAAAAGCAGCTACGTTTGATTGTAGAGAACTGGTAAAATAATGATTGTTGAAGAGTTCTTGTGGAAAGCGACCTCTGATTTTCTGTTACTCTGTAACCTGAGGGTTCCTCAGTTTTACCTGAACTCACGCTGTAGAAATGATTTCCATCTGATTGTTAAGTTTGATTACGCAGGTAGGAGAAGCTGTTTCTCAGAAGGACTTTGTTTTTACCAGAACAGTTTGCTCCACAGCCGCTGGGATGCGATCAGGGTGGTTCCATAAAATCCTTCAGGTTATAGTCCTGATATTTTATACACAACTTTATTATTTATCTATTTAATTCATAGTTTATTCATTACTCCTTCTTCCTCTACAATGTAAGTAAAAATACTCAGAGCAACGGGCTACACATCTGTTTATATAACATAAAGTAGAAAAAGTTTTACCTAAAAAAGTATTTTTATTAATAGTTGCCCTAAATGTTCTTTCCTTGGATGTTTTTATCGCCTGCTGTGCAGCGAAAGAGCTATTCTGCTCATTTTTAATATAATTTTATTTTACTCTAATCTAATCTACTCTACTCTAGTCTCTACTACTCTGTTGTACTATTCTATAGTATTCTATTCTCTTCTTTTCTATTTTGTTCTATTATTTTTTATTCTATACTATTCTATAGTACTCTATACTATTCTGTTCTATTATATTGTATATTCTATTCTATTATAATCTACACTATTCTATTATAATTTACACTATTCTATTCTATATTATTCTATTGTAATAATGTTCAATACAATTCTGTTCTATTCTAGTCTGTTCTATTCTAGTCTGTTCTATTCTATTGTACTCTATACTATTCTGTTCTATTATATTGTATATTCTATTCTATTCTATTCTACACTATTCTATTCTATTCTAATCTACACTATTCTATTCTATATTATTCTATTGTAATAATGTTCTACAATTCTTTTCTATTCTATTCTGTTCTATTCTATGCTATTTTATTCAGTTCTATTAAGTTTTGTTCTATTCCAATATGTTCTATTCTATTCTGTTCTATTCAATAGTGATCTTTTCTATTCTGTTCTATTCTATAGTGATTAATTCTATTCTGTTCTATTCTAAAATGATCTATTCTATTCTAGTCTGTTCTATTCTGTTCGATTCTATTCTAGTCTGTTCTATTCTATGCTATTCTATTCTTTTCTATTCAGTTCTGTTCTATTCTATTCCAATATGTTCTATTCTATTCCAATATGTTCTATTCTATTCTGTCCTATTCTATAGTGATCTATTCTATTCTAGTCTGTTCTATTCTGTTCTATTCTATTCTAGTCTGTTCTATTCTATTCTAGTCTGTTCTATTCTATTTTATTCCATTCTATTCTATTCTATTTCAGTCTGTTGTAGTCTTTTCTGTTCTATTCTATACTATTCTGTTGTGATCTATCGCCGCTGCATGACTGCATGACTTCCCCTGACTGACAACACAGGAGCAGCCTTCAGGAATATCAGATCGTTGATGTTTTTACTGATTAACACCTTGCCAACTTTTCCGCTGTGGAGGTACTGATACGCCTTCGTACTCTTGCAGTTGCGCATCGTAGATCCATCCACACCAAGTGACAATACAAAATACGTTATATGAGGCCACCTCTTCATATCATCCTCCCACTCACGAATACTGTAGTTTGAGGGTGTGGCACCGACCTGCCACTCTGGAGGGAAACGTTGCCATGACATTGTTTGCTAAATCTGTAAAGCTACTGTTAGTTTGCATAGGGAAGCGCTGAGATGGAAGTGCTGCACAACAAACTGGAAGTTGGACCTATATTTACTTCTGTGGTCGAAAATAAGGTGGATACAAATATGTTCTATCTATGCTATCCTGTTCTGTTCTATGTTCTTTCTGTTCTATTCTAGTATGTTCTGTTTTATTCTAGTATGTTCTTTCTGTTCTATTCTAGTATGTTCTGTTTTATTCTAGTATGTTCTTTCTGTTCTATTCTAGTATGTTCTGTTTTATTCTAGTATGTTCTTTCTGTTCTATTCTAGTATGTTCTCTTCTGTTCTACTCTAGTCATGGTTGGTCCTTGATTGGTTCCCGTATGATTATCTGAACTTTGAGGCGGATCTTTCGGATTAAATCCTCCAGTTTTAGGGAGATTTTGTTGAAGTAGGTTGAAGATCAGAGCAACCTTGAATAGAAATAAAAAAGGTTCGTCTACGTTTGTCTGGTTTTTGGTTTTTAGTATTTCAGCATAAAAACCATCCATTTCAATGTGTTTTCTCCGTCTTTGGAACCTTCTGTGTTTTTATTTTCTTTGATAGGTCTCACTCTGATTCCAAATAAGGGCAATGTGCTGTTGTTGCATTTTTATGTTTCTCCTAAATGTAATTATTCT
The DNA here is from genome assembly GCF_000732505.1 of Cyprinodon variegatus. NCBI lineage: Eukaryota > Metazoa > Chordata > Actinopteri > Cyprinodontiformes > Cyprinodontidae > Cyprinodon > Cyprinodon variegatus. Next base: position 2,253,711 of record NW_015150466.1, read on the forward strand.
TTGGCACCTTTAAGGTACAGCCCTTTGGGTCAAAACCATTACTTTTAAATGATCTTTTTAAATAAACTTGACTTGATTATGGGGTCTGACTTCATCGGGGTGCTTCTTTATAACTCCTACAAGCACAGGATACTTTATACTTCAGAGAGAGAGCGTCATTGATTTCCTCAGGACATTAAGTGCATCCTCCCTGGATAAATAATGCCTCACAAACTATTAATTACCAAGTACTGTGAGCTGGAAAATGGCTGGCAAGTTTTGTACTGCATAAAGCAGACGCTTGATGCAGCAAAAAGAAAAAAGCTAAACTCTTAAAGCTCTTTAAATCACCAAAATGGTATTTCAATGTCCTAATGTGTCCACACCCTAAGGGCTGCAAAACCGAGGCGCAAACCACATTTTCTTTGTCAGCTTATGGTCTAAGTGTGTTTTAGTCGGTGCTTTACGGCCGAGGATGGAGCTTTTATGGGTCGACCGGCTCCATTTGGCTGAGAGCCATCAGCCGCACTAAGTATTCAAAGTGACTGGGAGAGTCTCAGGAGGGATGGTCGACATTCTTGAAAGTGGAGATGATCAGTCACTAAATGTCCATGTTTGTGTTTTTTGTGAAACAATTTTTCACAAAAAACAGAAGAAGATTCCTGATATTTTGGCTTCAGTGAAATGCTCAGAATCGCATAAATAATTAGAAATGAGTCAAAGGAGTTCATCTTGACACTGAATGTCATCCGTACTAAAATTTTTTAATAAATTAACCCACTTAATGAAAATGGAGTTCTTAATGGTCTCAGCGTTCTGGCGCACCTCGCTCTTCTAGCTAATCCAACTTCACGAGTCGTTTTCCACAATGATTGTCAGAAAAACTAAACGAGCCATTAAGGTACCAAACTTGAAATACGCATAGTGTAGAGCGGATGTAGATTTGACCAATCAGAGGCCTCTGGTTTGGCGTTAGGGGTTTTCTTGAAACTAAAGTGCTAGAAGGGTCTGAAAAGTTGCTAAATATAGC
>NW_015150466.1:2255225-2259011 GCF_000732505.1 Cyprinodon variegatus
CTCTCTCTCTCTCTCTCTCTCGCTCACTCTCTCTCACTCAAGGGACGAACCAATGAACCCTTGACTGATGAGGGGCCCCAAAAGAAGAAAAAACAACATGTCTCACTAGATATTTCAAATATAAAAAGCAAATGTACATAGATAAATATATTTTTTGTTGTTAATAAGCTGTTATTATTTTGAGAGGAGGAATTTAAGTTAATGTATGTTTAACTATTTCATGTGAGGATCATTTTCATTCATTCATTGAAATTGTACAGTAAGACTTACATTGAAAATGTAAACGATGCTGTTCGTTCCATCTTTATAGCAGTTTAAAGCTTGCATCATTTTTATATTTTGGAGGGGGGAGCTAGAATGAAGCAGAATCATGAAAAGGGGGTCTTTATGTCCTCCAGCAGTCTAAGCCTATAGCAGCATAACTATAGAAATACCTTAGGGCCAACATGAGCCACTGAAAGCTTTATCTTATCTCTATCCAAAATATTATCATGGTCTATTGCACAAGAAAATTAAAAAGGAGGAGGCTTAGTTAGCAAAAAAGAAAGGTTGTATAATTGTAGCATATATTAAAAATGAATGTCAATTAAAGTTAGCAAATAAAGTTGCCATAAAAGAAAATGTATTAGATATAAACTCATATACTGAGTAACTCATCATAACCTCTGATTTACTAATTTGAATAAACACAAAAGCTCCTAATGATCTTGTAAAAGTATATTTCATGTTATTGTATGTCTCAACTTCCAATCACATCAACCCAGTGGACACTTTCCAATCACTGGCTCCGCCCTCCCCCTACTCACTACTTACTTCACTTGCTGTTAATGAGTTGCTTTTTTATCTTTGATCCTTTCCGGTACTCCAAACTCATCCCGATGAATTTAATGTTTATCTTCTTTTTTGTCCCTGGCTGCTCTCAGGTGAACGGCGGTGCTCAGGGAAACCCGGTCTGGAACGCTTCGGATACCGTCACTGAAGGCTGGGTGAAGGCTGAACTGGCCATTTCTACATTCTGGCCCAACTCTTACCAGGTACTCACCAGTAGCATACTGTCTCTTTGCAGCAGTGGTGATTTACGGTTGAATAATATAATAAAGCTTTGCGGTAAATTTCATTAAATTTTTGTTAAAATATGCAGTGCAACCTTTATAAATTAAACTGCATTACATATTCATCGAAATGTGCCTGATAGCACGAGTATACTGCTCATTAATTCAATTAAATTCAGTTTATTTCTATAGCGCCAATTCACAACACACGTCATCTCAAGGCACTTTACAGTTCACCAGATCATCCAGTCAGATTGATTCAGTTTTCTAAGGAAAACCAGCTGATTGCATCGACTCATTGACTCGAAGGCAATCCCTCACAATAAGCATGCTTGTAGTGACAGTAGAGAGGAAAAACTCCCTTTTAACAGGAAGAAACCTCCAGCAGAACCAAGCTCAGTGTGAGCGGCCATCTGCTGAGGCCCACTGGGATTCAAGGAGACAGAAGCAGAGACACAAAAAGCAGCTGTAAAGGGAAACACACAGCCAGGCAGACAAGCTCTGTCACAGTCAGAGAAACAGGACTACAGCCTGCTATTTGATGCTGATTTGCTGACACACTTAAGGATTTTTGACTGACAGTGGCCAGACATCGAGGAGCTTTTCCTCATGAGGGACGGCTGATCATTCAGTAGCAGTCGTATTGTGCTGAACCCTTGCTGTGGTTTCTGGAGTTTATTATTTCAAGGCGCATCACAGCAGTTATTTTCACCCCCATCTGTTTAATGTGGTTCAACATTTCTTAATGCAGTGCTTCACTTTTGGATTTAATTAACACCTTTGAGCCTCCCCTGTTTCAGAGAGCAGGAGCCACCACTGGTTTGTAGTAAAGCTTCTAGAAACCTTCAGAGCCTCAGGACTGAAAAAAGGATCCTGAGATACACTTTAAATATTTATACTAATTTCATTCAGTCTAGAGTGTTGGCATTGAAGTGATGCATTAAGGTAAGATCACAGTTTTTAGCAACCCTAAGTAGCAGTAGAGCCTGGTCTGCTGTACTGCTGTGAGTCCAGACACTGAACTGTTCCCTTAATGACCTCGAGTCTTGCTGTGTGTCTCCTTGTTTATTGGCCTATTAAGGTGCAGCACCGTGCAGTTCTGGGAATCAGTGCAGTAACACTGCAGTGATTTTGTTTTAGGTAATGACCTGAGTGAAGAAAAAAAGCATCAGATACTAAAGTGAATCACAGGCTTTATTCTGCGTGTCTCAGAACTTCCTAATTATGTGTGACCTCCCAGGGAGAGATCAGACCTCCTTTTTTAAAACCGCCATCAGTTAAAAGTGAAACCCTTTACAGAAAACAACGTGGTATAAAATAAACCTGCAAGAACACAATAAATGGTAATAAGTACAATAAGAATCTAAGAAGACTTAAATGTAACTATAACTGTAGCTAATATTAAGCTCTTCCTACTTCTCTCTGTTTTTTATTTAAAAAGAAACTATTTACTAATATGATGATGCCAGAAACTAAATTTCAAGATATGTAAAATCTCTGCAGTCTGATTCTGCAGTCTAAAAAACTATAACAGAAATTTGAAAGAACAAAAAAAAAAGAAAAAGGAAAACTAAATTAGAACATAAATTCTGAGAAAGCAGATCCCTCTAAAACCTTTTTAAAACTTTTTTCCAAGGTTAATTTCTGGATTGCTTTTTTTCTTTTCAAGTTTCTGTTGATTAAACATTATTCTTTCCTTGAAACTGCAATGGAACAACATTTACTTATTATTTACACCCCTAATAGGAACCAGAAAAATATTTTTTCATTCACATCATGCATTGTGTGAAATGAGCTTTTTGTTTTCTTAGAAAAATGCTCTTGGTATTCAGAAAGAGTGAAGCTTTATCCACAGAAATCAATGCACATCTGACTGAGGTTTAAGGGTTTATTCATGTTTGTATGTTTGGTTCAAGAGTGCATGGCCTCTGTAACATTCAGCTGACCTCATATCAACCTTTTAAAGGTCTTCTCTAAGAATATGAGCCATGGCTTCTTTTGAAAATAAATCAAGAATGGTACAAAGAGACAGATAGAGAAGGAAAAAAAATAAAGCAAAAGCAAGGGTGCGATGAGAAATGGAAGATGGATGAGAAGAAAAGAGCGGGAAAGTGACAGCATATGTGGTTGGCATACGGATAGAGACAGAAGTGATGAAGTGAAAAGAGGAATAGTTGCTGACTTTTGGTGGAAGATTCCCCTGGGCTCCCCAGATGAGCTTCTCCACAGCGATGTCAAGATGCAGCGGTCTGTGAAAGAGAGAAGTTTTTATTTCACTCTCTCTCTCTTCTGTATTTTCATTCTCAGGTCATATTCGAGGCGGTTTCGGTCCAAGGCCATCCAGGTTTCATCGCCATCGACGACATACGAGTCCTGGCTCATCCTTGCCGTAAGTGAAACGGTGGTTCTACCGTGTAAAACTGTAACCCTGCTGAGCATCATCTGTTTTATAGCTGTCCTGCACGCTCACACACACATAGATGGTGAGGACTGCAGACAGATTGCAGGGGACCAGAGGAAGGGCCAAACTCAGGGTCTTCATCACTCAAATCTGACAGAAACACTTTGCTTCACAGAAAGCAGCCTTTTAAAAAAAAAAAAAAATTCCTTTGCTGCTTCCTTTAGCTATTTTTACCAAACAATAGAATTGATCTAAATGAGAAAGTTCCATCTGCTCTAACCCGAATTCCAAAAAAGTAAAAAAAAAATAAAAAAACAGTCCATTGGACTTTGT
>NW_015150466.1:2259102-2261036 GCF_000732505.1 Cyprinodon variegatus
CTTAACAAAGCCTGGTTTTTGTTTAAGCTGGGCTTACAGTAATGATTTTTTGCCCTTTTCGGGTGACATTCTAGTCATGCGAGAATTTTTCGATTGGCCGACTTTCAGCCTGATCGTGCTTCGTGTAGTGTACAGTGATCAGCCTCTCATGTTTGAAATTCAGTCGGCCGTTGTAAGGTGATTGTGAGCAAATTGCTCAGTGCGCAAACAAGGATTCTTCTTCTTCTATATCTCATTTAGACGAAAACCCAGAAGCATGGTGGAAGTGCGAGTAAAATGTAGTTCTTTCTGTAAAATTGACAGACTGTAGTAGCCACATTTGCTTAGCCATGTCTTTGTCTAAATACGTCATAGGCTTTCCTTTTAGGGCTTTCAGCACAAAATTGCCAAGGAAGCACGTTTAACTCTAGTGACCTTCTTATTCCTCTTCTACTTGTTTGGCTTCCGAATAGACGAGTCTGAGTAGCGCCATCTCACTGCGGCGCTGAGTCCCACGTGGTTTTTAGACGTACAGTGTGAGCAGGTAGATCACATCAGACCGTTGGGTCGCACAGTGTGAGAACAAACATCGTGTGCTGTAGCTGCATGCAAGGATTGAAAAAATCGTACAGTATATGCCCGGCTTTACACTTCATGCTAATTGAACCGGACAAACCAGTCAACCCCTTTGGAATGGGGGTCGTTTTGCTTGTTTTGTTAGCCTGTAAACCCCCATACCTGTCTATGTCTCTGAAAGGGGGTTGTTAAAGGGAATTGTTGGCCTGGCTGAATAGGCGGGTCTTCTGTTCCCCTGTAAAGGGGTTGGAGTTGCATGATAGCGGGAAGGGGTTAACACAATGGCTGCTTATGTCGGACATATGCAGGGGTGGACCTATTCTTCCGTTTCAATTTGCATGTTTTCAATACAAAAACAAGGCTTTGGTAGGCAACTGTAGAAAGCAATTTTTGAGATTTTGAATTGAAAAAGCTTCCTGGATGGGAAGCGAAACATCTTCAAACTTGGAAACAAAGTCCCAAGTTTGCTTTTTTACTTTTTGGAATGACTATTACCTGAATGACTGAAAATCTTCACCAGCATCTAATCCCAATTGTTCAGCTTTTTATCTGAATGTTTGGCCCAAATAAATGTCCAAAAAAATCCCAATAAAGAATCAATATGGAGGCAAAAGATGAATTCTGAAAGCTTATAAGGGCAACCTTGATGTTTGAGTCCTTGTCATTCTCATTGTTAAATGAATGATGGTTCCTTACTCGGTTGGGTTGATCTGTTTCTACAGACAGTCAAATGAAATTAAGCAGTCGAAGGCAACGCTCCAAAGTCACCACAATGTCAGGCTGCCTGTCGCGCTGACAGAGCAGCTGTGCCTCGATTCTCATGACAATATCTAGCTCTATAGATGTGTTTCAGATCTGCTCATCATTTTATAGACACCTGTTCACACAAGTAGTGTGACTTTGCAGCAACTCGATTCATGTACATTTCTACGGCTTCAATCCATTTGCTTTATATAGAAGTTTTAAAATGTCTGTAAAGTAACGACATCCGTGTGAATGTATGATCTGTTTGATTATGTTCAATGCTTTTTTTTTTCTTTTACATGTGTTGCAGGTAAAGCTCCTCATTTCCTGCGGCTGCAGAATGTGGAGGTGAATGTGGGGCAAAATGCTACGTTTCAGTGTACGGCTGGAGGGAAGTGGTCTCAGCACGATAAACTCTGGCTGCAGGTTTGTACACCGCACACCTCATGGTTTAATGATGGAAATGTGGCGCATTTTTTAAGAAGGAAATGTCATGTGTATTCCCAGTATAACTCAGTCCAGTCCGGTCTGGTCTACTGCAGGGTATCCTGACGTGATCAAGTTTAAAGGAAAGTCCGATCAGCAAGGAATAATCAAGGGATCATTATTTATACCAAAAACTAATACATTCTCGT
>NW_015150466.1:2262130-2267000 GCF_000732505.1 Cyprinodon variegatus
CTTTCAAATGAAAATTACTCTTAACTAAAAAACCTTTATTTTTTGAACAGTATGTAATAATTTCATATTTAAAGTACTTTCAGAAGTTTGAATTCTGAATATGAACAAAATTTTCCTTTAATAAGACTAAACCTGACATCCTGTGCTAACGTGTTTATAATCACAGAGCTGATTTTCAAAGAACGTCCAAAGGGAATTGTGTTTGAAATTCAGCTGACATGCAAACCTTTTCCTCCATTTGTACTTTCTTTAATATGCAGATCATGATTTATGGATAGATGATTGCAAATGGAAACATTTACCACGTGCAAAGCAATATATACCAAACCAGAAACTCAACCACTGCTGTAGGGTTTGCATATTTTTTACTTCTTCTAGAAGTAAGGAGCAAACTGACACCAAAATATCAGCAGTTATTGTTGGTAAAACAACAGAGGAAGGAGAGGTGCTCTGCATGTCAACACATTTGGTGAAATTCCTGTATTAATCTTAATAAAGGAGAAATGATAGACATCCACCTTGTTGAGATCACAGGTGTTTTCACCTGCAGCAAGGAGCTCAACAGACAGAGCTAAGTCTGTATGCAACCCCTCCAGATGGAGCCCAGGTTGAACTAGCTAATAAAAAACATGTTTTCCTTTTAATCCGTAGCTGCAAAGCAAACATCCTCTTCATTGCCATACAGTGTCTTTTACCAGGAACCCCCACAGATTTACAGCCCCTAGTGGATTAGCATCTGGAGGGTGCCTGTCTAAACAGCAGAAATCTTCGCGTAAAATATCGCATTGTTTATATGGAAGCTTGTTTCTGCCACATAAAAGTAAAAAAATACCAAGATTCTGAGATTCAAAGTCATAATTATGAGTTAGAAAGTCATAATTTCACCTTCAAAGTCATAATTATGAGATAATCAACTTCCAAACTTTGCATCATAAATATGACTTTGAAATCCGAAAGTATGATTTTTACAATATTTTTTATTGTCGTATGGCGGAAACAGGCTTCCATAGTTTATTTATTTTTTTATTTTTTAACGATTTAACTGTTTATTAGTGTTTTTCCCAGTTGTTTACATACACAATGTACATGAACACTTACCATTCAACATAACGTAACATAAAACCTTTGCTTGGGAGTTCTATTTCACCTTTGTCCCATCTGGTTTATCTAGTTCTTTATTTCTTGTTGCTGTCTTTTATCTTCAATGTTGTCCATTTCATCCACTTTCCTTCCAATTTTTGCTGAAGTTTCAAACGATGTGTCAGTTTTCCCATAATGTAGATTTCTTCTATTATTTCAGTCCATTGTTCTTCACAAGGGGGTCAGCCTTTCTCCATTCCCTCATAATAACTTTCTTTCTAGCTCTTAATATTATCTTAATGAGAAATCTGTCTTTTACCCTTACTTTAGTGTTATTGAAATTGCAAAGATATAGTACCACACAACTCATAGTAATATCATATCCCAGAATCTTCTTCACAGTTTCATGTACATTTTTCCAAAATCTAACAATTTTAGGACAGGTCCAAAATATGTGAGAATGATCGGCTCTCATTGATCCACAATTACGCCAGCACCCCATCTTTGTGTCCTGATATCTATTCTTGACTTTAGGCGTGATGAAAAATCGTGTTAGATTTTTCCGTGTGAACTCTTTCCGTATCCGTGAATTGATGGATGTCTGATGTGTTTTCCACATATCTAGCCAGCCTTTATCTGAAATTGTCACGTTAAGCTCTGATTCTCACCTGGCCTTTTAGTTTTAACTTCTAAAAGCACGGTTATGTATTTTTTTATTTACTTTGTTCACAGCACTTTGAACACATGATAGCTATGTGAGGTTCACTATAAATATTATTTACTGTTAATATCTTTTCATTAACTATGATTATTAGCTCCAACTATGGCTTTGAAAGTTATTTTTCTTTAATTGATTTTTTCAACCGATGCAAACCGGTTTGCAGTCTAAACATTTGCAAAGGGATAATTATAGAGCATCTGGAACATGTCCACTTAAAAAAAAAATAATTTACACATGCAATTTATCTCCCCTTATGTGGAATCATTGAAGATCAGGCCCTAAGTCTGTAATCTAAATTTTAAATATTGCGTTTTAATCAATACAACAGAACATTGTCCATTTAATTCACCGATATGCAAGACAGAAAAGAAAAAAATCTATTAAAAGGTTTTTGAAGACCTAAAATATATTCTCTTATTCAGCTTTATTTTAGCTGCTTTATTAAAAACCAAATAGTCCTCCAGGTTTTGACGACTGATGAAACTAAATCTTGTTTTTCTTTGCATCAGTGACTCCATCTCTGCACCAGTGTCTGTGTGTTTGTCAACACGAATTTGCTGAGTGTAGTCATGGAAATGTATTAATTTCACTCTACATTCACATAGAGGTTTGCATTATTGTAACAGCAGAATGCTTTTCCCAGGAGAACCTTCGCTGTAGGTGAAAGTAATGACATTTAGAAAAAGGGAGCAGTAAGTTTCCCAGCAGAGGGTCTGCTGAGGAAAAAGCATCACATCCCAAAGGCTCCGTCTAAATTGTAGTAGAGAGATTTAATCTGGAGAGTAGAACTGGTTATCTTTTTAGTCTCTATTGATTCTGTTTCCTTATAAATGACTTTGTTTTATTTCACGATGCAGAAAGTCTTAAAATGGAGAAATGCATTGCTTGTTTTATTAAAAAAACAAAGGGTGCAGAGAACAACATGCTGACACTGATGGTTGGACTTCAGTTATTCATGATAGATTAATTAATTGATTAACCGCTTAAAGCCCACCGGGTTGCCGGCGACCCAGCGGGTTTGACATGATGTAGAACAAATATAATGCAAGAAAACCTGCCTTTTCTCAAGAATGTCTTTATTACTGCTGTTCAAAAAAGTCCTATCATTTCCGAGAATAAAAAACAACTTTGAGAGATGTTTGAACTGATGCAGGTTGGTCTGTGTTCTAGTCACCCAATTTTAATATATATATTAGGGGACTAGAGGGAGTTGGCTTTCAAATAATGTATTGCACATGTAATTTGGGCTTACAGTTCCTAAGTTATTTGCTTTTCCTTTTGGGTATGCAAAATAGGTGAGAATTACCCAAAATGAGCTGGATGTTAAGAGGTTAATTAATTAAAGTAGAAAACCTTGAGCAAAAATGTCTGATATGGATGGAGTTTGGTTCACATGCAGAGCAGTTTCAGGTACCCATTCAAAATGGCCCTTCCCAGTCAAAAGCCAGCCGAATGGCAGCAAAATCCCCTCCAACTTCCAGCCACTGGCCTTTTTATTGGCCCGCATATTTTTTTACTCTGACTCCACCCTTTCAGTGAATTACAGGGTCTTACCAGGAGATGACGCTTCTCTTTAGATCTTAATGTCCACAAATCATGATGGAAAGAATATTTTAGTACAAAGATTGATGTTTAAAAAGGAATTCTAGGGGACCAGCCAAGGGCTCATCTAGCAAAGTGGGAAATTTTGAATGCCTACTACTGCAGATGAAAATGGGAACCGCTAGTTATCATTGGTGACATTAAGACCAAAGCTGGTTATTTTCCTGTTAGTCTAACCGATCCCTAAGCCAGCTGCTGTTGTTTTGTTTGGAACTGTTCTTTAAGCCAGTTTTCACTTATCACTTATAAAAATGGCTCAATGACAACAAATATTTGCAAATCCAAGAGGTAAATGAAAAATTTTAGGTAAAATACAATTTTTTTAACGTTTAGCTGGATCAGAAATAGGGCTGCTCAGTGAAGCAGTGGGTAGCACTGCTGCTTTGAAGCAAGAAGGTTCCGGGTTATATTCCCGGCCTGGGGTCTTTCTGCATGGAGTGTTAATGTTCTTCCTGAGCAGGCGTGGGTTCTCTCTGGGTACTCCGGCTTCCTCCCACAGTCCAAAAACATGACTGTTAGGTTAAACAGTTTCTCTAAATCCTCCTTAAGTGTGAGTGTGTGCATGAATGGTTGTTGATTGTCTCTGTGTTGGCCTGTGATGGACTGGTGACCTGTCCAGGGTGGACCCACCTCTCACCCGTAGACAGCTGGAAATAGGCACCAGCACCCCTGGCGAACCTGCTTGGGATAAGTGTGACGAAAAATAGATGGATGGATGTTTTAATTGGGAGCATTTGCCTCTCATGTTGCAGTATTTCAGTCTGTGTAGATAGAAAACATTCCATTGGTGTTAAACGACGTTCATGTGTCTGTTTGAGCACCCTGACTTGGATTAAAGAGGATTGAACATTTCTTCTGTTTTCCATCTTTCAGCAGTGGAACGGTAAAGACACAGCGCTGATGGTGACCAGGGTGGTGAACCACCGACGCTTCTCTGCAACTGTGAGTGTCGGTGACACATCGCAGCGCAGCACCAGCCGTTATCGCTGCGTCATCCGATCTGACGGCGGATCGGGAGTGTCCAACTATGCCGACCTGATCGTTAAAGGTAAGGGGGAAGAGGGAGAGCTAGATTTATGGTGTGGATGCAGAAAAGCAGGACTTTCCTCTGGAGGTGTTAAAAAAGCCTCAGTGGAGATTGTAGATGTGTGTTTGGCTGATGCCCATTGGAGCTGTGAGGACGCCGAGGACAGAATACTGAAAAGACTTCAGAGGAGCAGGGAGCCACAATGAGCCTCTCTCTGTCTGCCTCCAAACTGTGAAGCTGATCCAAATATTTACTTTTTAACTTGGATGGATGGATGGATGGATGGATGGATGGATGGATGGATGGATGGATGGATGGATGGATGGATGAAGGATGGATGGATGAAGGGTGGATGGATGGATGGATGGATGGATGGATGGATGGATGGATGGATGGATGGACGGATGGATGGATGATGGACGGAGGGTGAATGGATGGAT
>NW_015150466.1:2267834-2273459 GCF_000732505.1 Cyprinodon variegatus
ATGGATGGATGGATGGATGGATGAAGGATGGATGGATGAAGGATGGATGGATGGATGGATGGATGGATGGATGAAGGATGGATGGATGGATGAAGGATGGATGGATGAAGGATGGATGGATGGATGGATGGATGGATGGATGAAGGATGGGTGGATGAAGGAATGATGGATGGATAGATGGATGGATGGATGGATGGATGGATGGAAGGATGGATGGATGGATGGATTATTTTTCCGGTGGGGTACAGCAGCTGCAGAGAGATGATGGTCTGATTGCAGCTGAGGTCAGAATTTTGCTGTTGACTTTATTTGTTGTGAAGGAGGTGTGAACCTGCAGGGAGGCGGAGGCGCCGCTCTGTGTGTGTTAGCGCCGCCGCTCTGATCAGACCATTGTCCAGGGACAGGAGTGTCATTACCATCTGTTAGCAGAACTCATGAAAGCATGCGGATGTGAGTGTGTGTGTTTTCACAGCTCTGGATTCATCCCATAAAGTGCACGTGTTCCGTATCCTGTTGTGTGTGTGTGTGGGGGTGGATGAAGCTCAGGTGTTGTCGTCCATGCTTCTTGCCAGGGGAATAACCAATGCCAACACAGCAAACAAAGGGGAAGATAAAAACGCACGCACACACCTTTCTATAATTTGCATAAATGTGTCATCATCCTTTATTTCCACTCTGGGTTTTCATCCTTTCCCTCTCATTGTTTTCCCTCTGCTGTTTGTTTTAGTGCAGCCTCATTTAACTCTGGGTCCTGTAACATGCATGACTCGGTGCTGTCATGCGTGAGGTGTGGTGATGCGGTTCTGTGTGCGCCTGCTAAGTGAAATCAGGGTTAATTACTGTTGCTCGCTCAGGTGAGACGGGGGAATCTGAAGCTGCTCATATTACAGGGTCCCGCCTGTAGCTCTATGTCTCTGTCCCAGACGTGCTCAGTGATGCATAGAAAGCCTCTCACCCCACACTGTTGGCCAGCTCAGCACAGGATGAACATTTTTCTAAATTCGGGTACAAACTAGCAGCTGTTGTGAACATTGTGTTTATAAATGTGCCCTTTGACCCATAACTTGCACAGTAATAATCTTTTGCCTTAATGCGCAGCATCATTAGAACAGAAAAGAAAAGATGAGTAATTAAATATAATCTGTGTTAATCTAGAGTAAATGTTTGCAGTAATTACCTCGTTTAGAAAAACATTTTGATCCAATATTTGATTTGTCTTGTATTTACTGTTGCTAACGCAGCATTCATGCGATATCATTGGTGCCAAAATGAAGACTTTTCCACACCCGGCAGAGCGTACTTCCACTGCCTAGGAGGCTTTCTGCATGCTGGGAGACTTTGAGCTGCACCTGGGGATAGTGAAATTAATTTGCTTCAATACAGTTTATTTCTATTGCACCAATTCACAACACTTTTCATCTCAATGCACTTTACAGTTCACCAGATCACCCAGTCAGATTGATTCAAAGTTTTCTATCTAAGGAAAACCTGTTGATTGCATCAACTCATTGACTCAGAGGCAATCAATCACACTAAGCATGATTGTAGGGACAGTGGAGAGGAAAAACTCCCTTTGAACAGGAAGAAACCTCCAGCAGAACCAGGCTCAGTGTGAGCGGCCATCTAGCCATTAGCATTGCGAACATCTGTGCAGATAAATGCAGTTTGAAAAAAATAGTGTTGAGTTGCTTTATACAGTAGCCCAACAAAACCATGGTTTCGCTTCGAAAACATGCAAATTGAAATGGATGAACAGGTCCGCCCCTTAGGAATGGGGGTCGTTTGGCTTCTTTTGTCAGCCTGCAATGCCCCATACCTGTCTCTGGCAGATATGGGGCATTGCAGGCTAACAATATTGCAGGTTATAAACCCTTGAACTCAACGCTATTTCTGACATTTGAATTAAAAAAGCTTCCTGGATGGAAAGTGGAACGTCTTCAAAGTTTGAAAAAAGCTACAGTGGATTTTTTTTTTTTTTTACTTATTTTTAAAACTTTTTTTAAACTTATTTTTAACTTTACCATTTCAACCAAATGTAAACGTCATTTGAACATAAATCATGTTGTCTTTTCAACCCATTTTTGCTCGGTGGGGCTGCACAGAACACTTAGTTGTTACTTCTGACAACGAGTAGGAGGACTGAGGTGATTTTAACGAAGTTCAGGCCGCGTCGACATGTGATCCAAACAGAAACGCAGAGATCTGAGTAGACGTATTTGAGTGTGAGCAGCATCCTGTATGGGCATTATGACGTGTGTGTGTTCTGTCTATCATTGATAAGACTCAGCAGGGAGAAGCTGAGATCCAGGAGAGCTGCTGTCAGCCGGTGGTTCATGGATACCTCACACAGAATGGGTTCGAGTGTTTGCCAGCTTCACAGGAATCATGCCACATATTTCTAAGTCTCCCTGGGTCGTCATAAAGCCGGCTGTAGTCCAAGGGTTAAACCCGGCCGTAGCAGCAGAGTGTGTGTTGATGTCAGAGCGGAGTGTGTGTCCGTGGAGCTTTTTGTTGCCGCAAAGCTCATTCCCAACATGGTCTGTGTGTCTGCTCCTGATAAGGAAATCAATAGGAGTGGACAGCTCTGCTGTATGTGTCAGATTCCTGGAAGCCCAGCGACGCCCTGAACTCCCACCGGCTGCCAAAATAACACAACCTCCAATTTACAACTATAACCGCCTGGAATATGTCGGACCTCCGAGTGAGGAGTTTTACTCGGAAATGAGATGTCAAACGTTTGAAAAGAAACACAAAAGAGACGTCAAACATTCACGGAAATGCGAGCTCCGCTTTCAAGGGATTGTCTGTTTCTCGCTCAAGATAAAAAAAAAAACATCTTGTAAATAAGATAAAGCAGGTTTTAAAGAAAAGAGTCTGTATGACTTCTAGTTCTGATGCCTTTTTTATTAACAGTTATTTGGATAGGCAGCTCTATTGACTAAGGTTATACGTTGCAGTGGCGGCTGTTGGAGTTTTCTCCAGGGGAGGGGGCTATAAATTCAAAACAGATTTATACCAAAAACTAATCAAATGTATACTAAGTTATCACACCAGTGTATTTATATGAGTGCCAACAACGAAATAATACATTATAAAAACATAGAAACATAATTTAATGTAGAGGTTTACTTTTTCTACATAAATCTTGCCCTTCTGAGGCTTTGTGAAGCCAAATCTGTGTTTTTCATCGGCCAATATTGTGTCACAAACCTAAAAAAATAATGGGGAAGCTATTAGTCAGCTTTATATTTTTTTAATATATAAAACTCTCTATTTTCTTAGAATGTGTTTATTTAAGAGCAACGATGTAACATACAAAGTAAACTATATTATATTATTTTCCATGTGAATCCCAGATTGCTCATTCTTCTTTGCCTTTTTTAAAAGTTCTTTAAATCAGTCCTAGCTGTCTTTATCCATCCTGGGTCAGATCCTGAAGTTCGAAAAAGGAGGCAGGGAAAGCAGAATAAAGCCTTAGCCTCCCTGCATGCAGTTAGCCAAGCCTTATTGCTTAACCAGGTCCTGGAAAAGGATGTTTCTTGCACCATTTCTCTCTCTGCAATAAGTCTCCAACCCCCGCAACTCGACCTGTCAATCACCCGCAAAACATCTGCAAATGCACTTCCTGTCGCCTTAGGTCGCTGCTCTCCTGCGCCCTGAGCTCTTCTATACCTTTGTATTTCAAGATTTTTGCGCCTTAGGGTGAAAAAACATCACCAATCTGACAAAAAAATGAATGATGTTTTACTCCTTGTTGAAGTTTAAATATTTATCTTTCCCATTTAATTTTATATATATATATATATATCAACGTATTCAAAATTATTTTACATAATAATTTAAAATTAAATTAGAAATAAAAAGAAAAACATTATATCTTCATCAGGGTCATTAGGTGGGTGGGGCGGCACCCTAGCGCCCTCTATTGGCCAGCCGCCACTGATATGCTGCAGCCTTTGCTTAACGTGTGTAACATGTCCAAACAACTTGGATTTTTAAAATGCGTATAAAAAGAATTTAAATTAGCTATTTCTAAATTCCATTCAGTTCATTGCTATAATCCCAATCCACAACACGTCATCTCATTAAACTTCTCAGAGATAAATTCACCAGATTATCCAATCAGATTAAAGGTTCATCATCCACTAGTCATTTGTTTTCCTGTTTCTATCCAATAAGAACAGACCTACAGACAGACAGATGGACAGAATACAGTAAAGATGAGTAGGATGAGGAATGCTCTGATCTTTATATTGGAGAAACCAAACAACCTCTCCACAGACGCATGGCTCAACACAGGAGAGCGGCCTCCTCTGGTCAAGACTCTTCAGTACTACACCTTATGGACAAAGGACATTCTTTGGAGAATGTTCACATCTTTGACAAACAAAATAGGTGGTTTGAGAGGGGCGTGAAGGAAGCCATTTATGTTAAGAAAGAAAAAAACAACCTTAAACAGAGGGGGTGGACTCAGGTTATAACTTTCTAAAATCTACATTGCAGCAATAGAGTTGGTCCTTCCAGCTACCATCAAAACCCTCAACCGCATAGAGGGGACAAATACACCTCGCCTGTTTCACCCAGGCCTACAATTCCTTCCAATGACCCTCTTTCAGAGACATAGACAGGTATCGGGCATTACAGGCTAACTAAGAACCCAAACGACCCCCATTCCTAAGTGGCGGACCCGTTCTTCCGGTTTTCTAAGCCAAAATAAGGCTTTAGTTTGGTCCACTCTATAAAGCCTGGAACTTAACACTATTTCTGACATTTTGAATTTAAAAAAAGTTCCTGGATGGGAAGTGAAATGTCTTTAAACTTGGAAACAAAGTCCAGTGGATTGTTTTTTTAGCTTTCATTTTGGTAAAGATGAAGAACGGAGAAGACGAGGAGTAGGAACCAGACAAGTCATGAATCTGGAAACCAACTGACGGATGTTGGAAAAAATGGAGTAAGGACTAGATTTCTTTCTAAAACCTCTTCTGCCATGACAGGAAACAGGAGAATATGGAAGAAAACCGGATAATTCATGAAGCCAAAGCTGACAGCTTTAATCCCATCAGTAGTTTACGTCTGCAGCTTGTTGAACTCCAGCTTTCTACTGCATTAGATGTTCATGAGGATATGTTCGGATAAAAGCCAAATACGAAATGAAGAGCGTCAAATTGGAGAGGAGGGTTGTGTCCACTAGAAATCTCCTGTTTCCTCGCGTGCGGGGCTGTCACTTTATTAGGAAGGGAAGAAAAACTGAAGAGACACTAAGAGGATCAGTGTCTCTTTTCAGCTTTTTCTTACTGATGGTTATTCATTTCCCCTGAAGCTCCCCATGTCTGGACTGGTTTGACATTTCTAACTCTTTCATCCTGCGCAGTTAAGATAAAACAAGCAGGTAGAGTTTAGCAGACATTGCAGTGTAGCTATGAGAGACAAAGTTACATATTTGTAGAAAAATGAGCACAAATCAAACATTGTCTGCTTTTATAAGAACTTATTCACCCTGAAAAGTGCAACTATTTCCTTCATTTTAGATGTTATGTAGGACCAAAAACTTCTTAAGAAAGCATCTTATTTTTATCGGTGTTGTAGCGACAGTGGAGAGGAAAAACTCAATTTTAACAGGAAGAA
>NW_015150466.1:2274323-2281598 GCF_000732505.1 Cyprinodon variegatus
TTGAATTGAATTGAATTGAATTGAATTGAATTGAGAATGTATGAAAAATCTGTTTAACAGATGAAATTAAATTGGCTAAATAATATCTGGTTAAGTTATGCAGTGGATCTAGTTAGAGTCAAACAAAGGAGAAAACAAAACTATACTCTTATTAGGAAGTGGTCCAACCAACAAGAAAGTTAAAAAAAAATATTTTTTAATTTTCTTCTGTACAAATCATTTTTTTAGAGTAAAAACAAATCAAAGAACATTAGTGTCATTGTTCCCTTTTCTGTCACCTTATCGTTCCTTTAAAATGAAAAAGGGAAAAGGAGGAAATGGTTGATAATTTAGAACCATTTTCATGTGTTTCTTTTTCTATCAGCTTGAATATTGTTACTTTCTTGCTCTAATGTCAAAATGGGAGAAAAGCAAATTTTAGCACCATAATCATTTCCAGCTGAGCTGACTTTTCCATCTTTTCCGCCACAGAAGATGACTTCTCCTGCATCCTCTGGCAGACTGAATCCTTCCACTATATCTGCAGTTAGAAGTCTTTTCCTTTCTTCTCCTCACCTGCTTAAACATTTGAACATTTTCTGTCATGAATTCTTTTGGTATTGTAGAAAACGGTGCAGGTAGAGGACATATAAGAGTACCAGAAATACTATAAGAGGCTCGCTAAGTTGGGCCCAGGAATCAGTCTTTGTCTGACTGGAAACAGGTCAGTCAAAGTTCCTGCAGGCAGCGTTTCCCTCTGGGGGATTTTCTTCCTCTTTCTGAACCATGTAACTCTCTGCTGTGGCCTGTGCACTGATCCTTTCATGATTCCAACATATACCTCTATCCTCCTCTGCTCTCAGTGGGTTTGTGGGACCTGAAATCTTAAACATCTTTTCTTTTTTTTTCAATTGCATTAATAAACGTCTGTTTCTGTTTCATGCTCTGTGCAGAATTCTGTTCAGTGAGAAGCAGCCAATCACTGCCTTTTTTTAAATTAACAGTTTAAAACATTTCATGAGTCTGCTGAGCAAATGTCATGAAATAAATAGATACTAAATGAGTGACAAAAAAATACATTTAAGTCAATTTATTCATAGTAAAATGATGTTTAAATCTTTATTTCCATATTTAAAAATGCATTTATAGGGCAAGTTAACATTTTTTTATCACTTTTAAACCCCTTACAAATGGAGTCCCCCTTTCCTTTAGAGAATAGATACTCCAACATGGCTGTGCATCTTATTTTGGGATTTCACCAATTAGATGAACCCTTGAATGATATATTACCTACTGTAAATTAAGTTTGAAAAAAAGGAGTTAAAATGTCAAGAAAAAGGTTAAAAAA
This sequence comes from Cyprinodon variegatus, assembly GCF_000732505.1. Classification (NCBI taxonomy): domain Eukaryota; kingdom Metazoa; phylum Chordata; class Actinopteri; order Cyprinodontiformes; family Cyprinodontidae; genus Cyprinodon; species Cyprinodon variegatus. Next base: position 2,275,651 of record NW_015150466.1, read on the forward strand.
GCTCATTGAAAAGTTAAAAACTAAGTTAAAAATTATATTCAGGTAATAAACTAAAAAAATAAGTGCCAAAATCATCATTAATGCCTCTTAGGTTATGTTGTACCAAATAAAATGTGTTTCTTTTACTCTCAGAGGGTTTTTCATTCATTTCTGATAGAAGCACTTTTGTTATTTTTCTTAATATATTCTGGAAAGTTGGCATTTCTTGTTATTACATTGACATTGAATTTTGCCAATTGAAATATCCATATTTTTTTAATATTACAAAGGTAATAAGGTCCTGTCCTGGATTCCAATAACACTATTGGCTTGAAATTTGGATTTTCAAAGAATTTCACTGAGGGCCCTATAAAGGGTTAATAGTATTTAATAATTTAAGGACTCAAATAATCATGGAGATTTACAGTTAAACGACACCATTTCATTCGACAGTTGCTCAAATATTGCCCAGGAACTCTGCATAGTTTAGAACTTTAGTAAAGTTTTGTAGTTCTCAGTTTAATAAGTTTTTTTTAATAAAAATTTTGACTTTTCTGTTTTTGGTAATAGCTCTTTTAGCTCCTGTTTGAAAGTGTGACCTGCAAAAAACACTTTGCTTTTGAATTGTGTTCCAGGTTTCTGCAAAATCATAGAGGTTAATCACTATATGTAAAGGTGAATCACTGATTATATCTGAAGTATTGCTTTGAATTTATGTCAGAATTATATCATAATGCTAAATTTCAATTAATTTAAATCCACATCGTATCTGCAGAGTAAAAGGCGGAAACGAGGAACGAAACGGTTTATATAGAGCTCCTTAAAGTCGTAAGGATGCTGCTGTTCCAACCGTTGCAGTTCTGAATTCTCCCAAGTGGTGCACGACTTTCCATGAGTGAATAAAGTGAATGTGATTGGTCGATTATCAAGGGGGCGGGATTGTTGTTGCGGAAGGTTTGCAAGCAAGTTTGATTGTGGCCGGTTTAGCTCTACGTCTGCTGAGGACACAGACGTCCATCCCCGTGAACACTGGGACGGAACTCAATAGGAAAGGAAATTATTCTTATTTCTTATTTCAACCGTTGCGTATATTAGCTGCGAAATATGAATCAAGATGCTATGACTGAAAACATTTGATTGACAAATGACCGTTGATATATGATTGGATGAATTTAGGTGTTAAGGCTGACGTATAACTAACTGGCCTGCAGAAGATAATGGAAAAAAAACATATTTTGAAAGCATTTTTTTTATATATAGATATTTTCAAACTTTTTGGACAATGTCGTCTTATAAAAAGTACATTTAAATATGTCTTTAGGTCAGAATGATTTGACTTTTAAATATGACTTTCCTGCGACTTTAAAGCCTGCCCATTTTAAAACGCCTTATGAATACTTTTAGTTCAGCAGGTTCGAGATCAAAGTTTACCACAACGTGTCAGAGTATGGGCGGAAAATTAATATTTGTAGTAATTTGCATTAAGACAGGATTTAAAAGAAACAGTCTGACAGAAAAAGCAAGCGTACTCCTTCCTGTAAACCTGACCTGTATCTCCCTTACCTTCATTTTAATTCACCGCAGATAGTTCATCAGATACAAGGGAAATTCATGTTCATTATGCTTTTATCTCAGCTGCTTTAGAAATCCAAGGTTAGAGCTGCAGAGAGCAAAAAAGGTCTGACTCAAGAGGGGGGGTGCGTGTGTAGGGGGGCACAACAATATTTTAACATCATAGTTTTATATAACAGGATAAAACATTTGAAAATATGCAGATAAAAATCTAAAGTGAGCACACCAGGTAAAGTCTTCCTCTGCGAGTTTATGTGCAGGACTTTTATTAGAGAAATTTATTTTTCTTGACACTATCAGACGTTGTCATGCACCTCGCCGGGGTCGTAATACGGAGCAGTAAAAAAGTTAATGCAGGTACTTTGTTCCCTCAGTGGGCAGTAACACCCATCAGTTTGGAGAGCACAATGTTTCATCAGACAATAAGCTCCCAGGATGCGCTGAATAAAACTTTTATGAGGCTCCTGTTCATGTGTTTGTACTGGAGGTTTAATAGGCCTGCATGAGGACTGCTTTTGAAGGACTGGTTCATATATATATATATATATATATATATATATATATATATATATAATTTTTTGTTATCACCTTTTGTTTTACATGTTTTAGTTGGAATCACATTCTGGGATCAGAAAGTTCACTTCTTTATTCTATTCTATTTATTCCTCACTAATTAAATACAGCTGCACTAATTGGATTCTTCTAGGCAGTTTTGTATCACAAAAATTATTCTCTTTTTTTTAATTCTGTTTGTTGAACATTTTCCCAATTATAACAGTCCATCCAGTGCAGCACAAATACTAATTAGTTAGGACAAGTGGCAATACCAGAATACATTCACAGTAATGTCCTTATTAGATCCAGTATTTCCGGTTATTGCCGTTTCAAGTAACTATTCAGGTATTCAGACACTGTGCCAAATTTGACCATAAAGTCATATCTTAAATTTTAAATCTAAAGACATTCAATTCACTTTGTTGCGCCAATTCACAACATAAGTCATCCGAAGGGATTTAACAGAAATGATTCAACCAGATCATCCAGTGAGGTTAAGGATTAAAAGTTTTCTATGTAAGGAAATCCAGCTGATTATATCCAGTCATGACTTTGCATGATTCTCTCCTCCTGGATGAGCAGGTAGAGACCATAGATATTGACTCTTCAGCAATCCCTCACACCAACCATGCTTGTAGCGACAGTGAAGAGGAAAACTCCCTTTTCACACCAAGAAACACAGCAGAACCAGAACCAGGCTCAGTGTTTGCAGCCATCTGCTGAGGCCAACTGGGGTTCAAGGAGGCAGAAGAAGAGACACAAAACAAACATAGAAGCTTTGATCTATAAATACACTCACCGGCCACTTTATTAGGTACCCCATGCTAGTAACGGGTTGGACCCCCTTTTGCCTTCAGAACTGCCTCAATTCTTGGTGGCATAGATTCAACAAGGTGCTGGAAGCATTCCTCAGGGAGTTTGGTCCATATTGACATGATGGCATCACACAGTTGCCGCAGATTTGTCGGCTGCACATCCATGATGCGAATCTCCCGTTCCACCACATCCCAAAGATGCTCTATTGGATTGAGATCTGGTGACTGTGGAGGCCATTTGAGTACAGTGAACTCATTGTCATGTTCAAGAAGCCAGTCTGAGATGATTCCAGCTTTATGACATGGCGCATTATCCTGCTGAAAGTAGCCATCAGAAGTTGGGTACATTGTGGTCATAAAGGGATGGACATGGTCAGCAACAATACTCAGGTAGGCTGTGGCGTTGCAACGATGCTCAATTGGTACCAAGGGGCCCAAAGAGTGCCAAGAAAATATTCCCCACACCATGACACCACCACCACCAGCCTGAACCATTGATACAAGGCAGGATGGATCCATGCTTTCATGTTGTAGACGCCAAATTCTGACCCTACCATCCGAATGTCGCAGCAGAAATCGAGACTCATCAGACCAGGCAACGTTTTTCCAATCTTCTATTGTCCAATTTCGATGAGCTTGTGCAAATTGTAGCCTCAGTTTCCTGTTCTTAGCTGAAAGGAGTGGCACCCGGTGTGGTCTTCTGCTGCTGTAGCCCATCTGCCTCAAAGTTCGACGTACTGTGCGTTCAGAGATGCTCTTCTGCCCACCTTGGTTGTAACGGGTGGTTATTTGAGTCACTGTTGCCCTTCTATCAGCTCCAACCAGTCTGGCCATTCTCCTCTGATCTCTGGCATTAACAAGGCATTTCCGCCCACAGAACTGCCGCTCACTGGATGTTTTTTCTTTTTCGGACCATTCTCTGTAAACCCTAGAGATGGTTGTGCGTGAAAATCCCAGTAGATCAGCAGTTTCTGAAATACTCAGACCAGCCCTTCTGGCACCAACAATCATGCCACGTTCAAAGTCACTCAAATCACCTTTCTTCCCCATACTGATGCTCGGTTTGAACTGCAGGAGATTGTCTTGACCATGTCTACATGCCTAAATGCACTGAGTTGCCGCCATGTGATTGGCTGCTTAGAAATTAAGTGTTAACGAGCAGTTGGACAGGTGTACCTAATAAAGTGGCCGGTGAGTGTACTTTCTATGTTAGATAAGTCAACGTTAAACTAGCTCCACAGTTTTCTCTGTCTGGGAAAGAAACATTTAATCAGAAGAGCACTGAGCCAGTTTTTATGTTAGAGGATGAACAAGAGAAGATCCAGGTATTCAAACCTGAGCCCATAGTTATGTCTGTGAGAGAAACAAGTCTAAACACTGAGAAAAAAGGTTCCAGCTATATCACTTAAAATTGAATGGGTGGAGTCACAGTCAGCCATGCCAAATGAAGCTATAACAATGAGAGAAAACAGTATTTGGTGTGAACTAACAAATACTGCAGTATGGACGAACAGAGATGGAATGAAGCAGTCTAAGCAGCCTAAGTCTATAGCAGCATAACTATAGAGATAGCTCAGGATAACCTGAGCCACTCTAACTATAAGCTTTATCAAAAATTAACTTTTTAAGACTAGAAATATATAATCTGCTACCAAGGATTTCCACCGATGTTTTGCAGGGGGCCCATGATTGCAAAATTGTTTTAACTGATACTGTTCGGAATTAACTACAAACTAACGAAACCAATAAGAAGAAGCTTCTGGAGCCTCAACAACTACTATTAGCAGTGTGCTGAGGGCTGTTGCTAACAAATTTGGTTTTGGTTCTGGTTTGGTTTGTTATGGTTTTTGCCATTGTGTGTTATTTTTGCTGTTTGGTAATAGTTCCATTTGTTTATCTATTTCTGTTTATTCATTTGCCAGGCATTTTCTTGTTTCGTCTCTCTTGTATATTCTTGTATATATGAACGTTTTTTTTTTTTTTAACAGTTAATAATTTCTTATACATTCCAAAAAAGTTAACAAACAATCCACTGATTCTTTGAAGTTTGAAGACATTTCCCTTTCCATCCAGGAAGCTTTTTCAATTCAAAGTGTCAGAATTAGCATTGAGTTTTAAGCTTTTTATAGTAGCCCAAAAACTTGTTTTGGCTTAGAAAACATGCAAATTGAACCAGAAGTTTGGAATGACTATGAGTCTTTACCAGCATTTCTTCTACAGTCATAGCCGTCAGATATTTAGAAGATAAGATCATGAAATGGTACATAGATCGCTGTTTTGTATTTAGGTCCAGATCAGCAGATCATGATATCTGTTGAATCGAGTGATGCCATTGGAACGCCCATCCATCTCTCGCTGCTTTCAATTTTTTCCCCCTAAATACATTTCAGAAAACATAGAAATAATTTGGCTTCAATCTTAACTTCTTTTGTTTTCCTGCCTTTCCTTTTAACCTTCGTATCGCCTCTGTCGGCAATGCAGCTTTAAATCTTGCAGTTTCCATGTTTTCCTCCTTATTCCTACATCTCTGCATCATCTCGTCATCAACAACCCTGCGTGTGCGCCGATTGTTGCTGATTAGCAATCAGTGTATCTCTGCTGGTTTTCTGTTGCATACATGGAGGTCTCTGCGAAGATGGAGAAGTTTGTGTCCTTTATCAAATCCAAATCTAATAAAACTTCATGCTGTGCTTCTTGATGCTGATTAAGAAAATGTATTTCCCTTGAACAGCTTTAGAGCGTTTCAGTCATGCTTTCTATCATTGTCTCCTTTTGCTATAGGTGTTACATCCAAAGAGACGCAGCTTGCAGTCATCAGGGCTTCGAATCACATTCAGGAATCTGCTTAATAAGGACAAGTTTTTTGGCACGTAAGAAGTTTCAGCTGCAGTGAAGAAGGCTTCTAGAGTCAGATATGGCCCACCCAATGCAGAGCCTGTTCGATGTTTGCAGCATAAAGCCCTCCGATACTATTAGGTCATTTTCTCATTATCTAAAGATAACGAAAGCGGTTTTTCTCGTCATAAT
>NW_015150466.1:2282923-2288147 GCF_000732505.1 Cyprinodon variegatus
TTGGTTCTTTATTCAATAACTAGTCAGGATATGCATAGAAGGATAAAAACTGTATATATTGACTGTTTAGATTAATTTCCGTGCTGAAAAAAAAAACAGTTATTGTGTTTTTGCCACCCAATCACAGTCCATCCTCAGCTTCTGTTTCCCTCCACATTCTCACAGCCACCATATTGTCCCCCCCTCTGCGCCGTGGTGCTAAATGAGCTGGAGGAGGAAGGAAACAGGCGGGAGGAGGGAGGGGTCGAGTGGCTTTTCTTCATCCTGCGGAGAAACATCAGGAGAGGCCGTTGAAAATAATTGATATTAATGAAGAGTTGAATTTCTTTAAGGAACGGTTAGCGAAGCCATTTATGCCCCTTTTTCCAGAGGCTTTCAAACTTTAACGTGCAGCTGGACTTCCATGCAGGGTAGAGAAACACATTGATTTGAATATGAACATTTAGCAGTCGTTCTTCTAAACCTGAAGGAGAGCACTCTGTCTTCAGCCCTTAGATGTTCATGGAGTTTGTGAAGTGCTCTTTAGAAAAACGGAGATGGAGCCACTTGAGAAAATAATCATCAAAAAACTGCATTACTGGGAACCGGATATTCAAGTACAGCTAAAGCCTTTGTTGGCAAAATGCTTTACAAAACTTTCAAATCAGTTTTCCTATTTTGAAGCATTCGCTCTCTGTATGTTTTGAAGAAGATGTGTGGTTGTAAGAGCTTTTCTGAGACTTTAAGCCTCACTTTGTATGTAATTACTGTAAGAACTTTATAAAAACCCACATTTAGGAGTTTCACGTCGGATGGAGAAGTTTGTTTTTCAAAGTGGAAGAATTTAAATAGCTTTTTTAGACCAAGTTATTGGTGGGGCTGCACAGTGGCAAAGTCTCTAGCATTATTACTGTGCTTTCTTTATGGAGTTGGCATTTCATGTTCATTAGGGTGATGACTTTTTGACTTTTTTTATTAAAAATTATTTCCTGTAGCATGAATAAACTTTTGCCTATCAATGACTACAGTGATGCTTATTCTATTGAAATATACAAAAGGGTCACGCAAAAACCACTTTGAAAAAAAAATCACTATTACTGTCAGTAGGATTAAGACTAAGGAAAAATTCACAAGGTCAACTTCCCTCTGAGATTCATCCTGTCCAATGACATTAGCTTTGAGATTTGACTTCCTTATGTGTTTTCTGACCCTATTTTAATGTTATACATGTGACTCTTAAGCTTTTGTTCAATTTTGTCTATGCTTACAGTGACTTTAAAAACTGGCCAAAAAGCTGATAATTAAAAATGCTAATATTATTTTGTGCGTGAGTTTTTTAAAAATGTTTTTATCAAATTACCTTAAAAGTAAGCTATTGCCTAATTTTTAATAAAAGTTCATCAAATTACGATGCAGGGATATGAGGTTGTAAAGAAGTCATCACCCTAATGTTCACCCTGTGCATGGGGGTTCTGTGTTCCACATGACTGTTAGGTTGTCCTTTGTGCGTCTGTATGGTATGTCTGTATCTTTTTCGTCCTGTCACAGACTGGCGTCCCGCCTTTCCTGACATGGAGCTCAGAAGTCTTTTGCAGTTTCCACCTTTTGCAGCTGTCAGGAAGTGTCTTTATATGTCTTTATATTATTATACGAGAAACAATTAAGGAGCCAATTAAACCAGATAATCCAGTCAGATTGATTCAGTTTTCTATTTAAGGAAAACCAGCTGATTGCTTCCAGTCATTGATTTGCAGGATTTACTCCGTAACATACAGTTAGTCACAGTAAAAGCTGAGCCTTTGGCTAAGTCTAGAAGAGAGACATGACTTAACAATGGCCCAACTCTATCATCTGTAATCTAAGGCGTTGATGGCAGCTGATATTTCTCTCCAGGATGGAGTCACAGACAAACAGGAACAGACCAGATGAAGCTACTATGAGAAAAAGCAGAGAGAGAGCAGAACGTTAGAGATTGAACTAACAGATTCTGCAGTAAGGGAGAATAGAGAGAGAATCAAGGAGAGTTTTAAAAGTCGTCCCTATGTCCTCCAGCAGTCTAAAACTATAGCAGCATAACCATAGAGATAGCTCAGGATAACCTGAGCCACTCTAACTAGAAGCTTTATCAAAAAATAAAGATTTAGGCCTTTAATTAAAAGTATACGGAATGTCTTAACTATGAAAAATACAGAGCTTAAAGTTGTGGATTTTGGAGTGGGTGTTTTTTTCTTGTTTTGCTTCACTGTGGACAGTGGCCCTGCTGTTCCAGGGCTTAGCCTGTATCTGAGCCAGTATGAATCATTTTCATCATGTGTGGATTAGACCAGCGGTCCCCAACCACCGGGCCGCGGACCGGTACCGATCCGACGGTCATTTGGTACCGGGCCGCACAGAAAAAAGTAAATATATATAAATATATATATATAATTTATCGACGATCAGAGTGTGAGTGCTGTTTTATTTTGAAAAATATAAAAAATTGCGGTATTCTCTCCCAATTACATCAGTCGGTGCATCTGTGCCTCTTGACAGTTTAATTCAGTTTAAGACTCATCCTATCTATAACATCCTATCTTTGTGAAGCGGGATTTTCTGTGGTTACAGCGACCAAAACAAAGCTACGGAGCAGACTGGACATCAGGAGCACACTTCATGTGTCATTGTCTCCGACTACGCCTAGATGGGACCAGCTTGTTTTATTTTTATGCTGTTAGTATTTGATTTTATGCTGGTCGTATCATTTTACTTGCAAGTAAAAAACGGTTGGTCCGTCCGCCACCCAACCCCACCACCCTCAACCCGGTCTGTAAAAATATTGTCTGACATATAGCGGTCCGTGGTGCAAAAAAGGTTGGAGACTGCTGGATTAGACAATTAATTTAAACTTCTGCCCCTGATGCTTTCGTTTTAAGAATCTTTGAAGATTTACAATCATTTGATTCAAATATTTGCTCAAACATTCCTGCCAATGTTGGTAAGGTAACTCCTGATTGAAGCAGTTGATAAAAAGATTCCTGATGTCTGGTGTCATGGCAGCACGCACAGTGTGCTTCTATATAGTTGAGATGTATGACTGTGCACCGACTGACAGGTGATTCATCTGTCCTGCGGCCATCATGCATATGCTAATGCAGCCTTGAGGGAAGGGGAAAAACGTTAAATCAGAACTTTGTTTTCAAACCACAGCAGGGGAAGGAACATTATTCTTTGCAGGTGTAATGTAGCTGTCAAGTAACAAAGCACCTGTCACTGAAGAAACATAAAAAGGTCCGTATTAAGAGTCACAAGCTAATATTTAAATAAAGGACTTGATACAGTTGTTTAAGAGATTCCTGGAGAAAATGTTCAAGGTGAAAAGATTTTATCTATAGATAAACTGTTTCAGCAGAGAACTGATAAGGAAGCCTAAAGCCTGCAGCATCATAAAATCCTGAGCATTAAAATCTGTGAAGGGGATTTCCATAAAACTGTGGTGCTCCTTTGTGTCCACAATATATGTAGGCAGATCTTGGATGTGATCGCTGTCCAAGGTGCTGGTCTAGGGGCTGTCAGAGAAGCGGGAGCTGTCCATGGTAATTACCATAGATCATGCTGATGAGCGCGTTGCTTCACAGGCGCAGGCAGTCTGATGACTAGCGGGAAAAGTCCAATTAATTTCCCTGTCATTGTTTCCATCTGCTCCCGCTGCTCTTTAACGGAGTCGCTTTCAGATTTATGTCAGTATGCAGTGGCAGCTTTGCTTGTTTGTTGGAGTTAATGTTACTGCTTGGCTTGTAAACATTTTCTGCATCTCGTCTTTTGCTCATCAACACTGAAACTTAGCACACTCACATTTTATCTTTTTATAATTGGGCGTTAGGTGTTGCGACCGGTCGCCGAGGCTTGGTGCCGGGGGGCGGGGCGTGTTTCGGTGCTCTGTGGGGCCGGGGCTTCTCGGTCGGTGCCGTCGGGGGGCCGGTGTTCGGTGCCCGGCCCTACTTCAGGGAGGCCGGCTGCTGGCGGAGCCCGCGGCTCCCCGGGGCGCCGGCATGGCGGTGGCTGGGGGGCTTCTTCGTGGCTGTCTCTCCTCCTCCCTTGGTGGGGGTCTGGTTTCCAGGGCTGGCCCCTCCTTGGTGCCTTCGCTCTTGGGGTCCCTTTGGGCGCCTGGGGCTTTGGGTCTCCCGGCGCTGGACTCAGTGCTCTGGGGGGTGCGCCTCTTCAGCTCTCTAGTACATGTCAGACTTAATAATATTACTTTAGCGATAGTTTCAAGGTGTTGCTTTATTGTATATCTCGTACCGTGTCTTTCGGTTGTGCTGTTCTTTTTTTCATCTCGTTACAGGTGATGAAGCAGACTGAAAATGTTTTGTCATTGTCTCCTTTCTATCTCTTCTTTCTTTCATCATTTTTTTCTTTTTTCCTTTTTTTTCTTCTTCTGTTTTTCTGCTCTATTTACATTGCAGTGTCCATCTAAACTGTAAAACTCCCTACATAATTATAATAAAGCAATTTATATGCATGAAACAAGTGTAGCAATATGGCAATTGCCATACTGCTACACTTGTGAAAGTAAAATCTGTTGGGCTCTTTTTGGCATCAAGACAATTATTCTTATTGCCACATTGCCAGACACTAAGCTAAGTCACTAAGCTCTTTTGAAGTCTTAGATTACACGATCAAGGAAATAACAAAGCCACACCCTCTGTTGTATGCTGCTTTTCTAAAGCTATTGTTATGTATTTATGTTGGTTTAAAGTTGACCTACAGGTTACTTTGCATACCTTCACAACTTTCAATCAACATATGATATATTTTTTTAATAATAATAATAATAATAATAATAACTTAATTCTGGGTTAAACATATTTCTTTAAAATAAACTCTTAACTTATCTAGTAAATACACAACTAACCTAGAAGAAATAAGAAGGCAAAAATGGGTGAAAACCATTCTAAACGCGATGATGCAATGATATCACTGTTCAGTCTGGATTTTCTTCTGTCTCCTTGAACCCCACACGACCTCATCAGATGACTGCTTACACTCAGCCTGGTTCTGGTACCTCTGGAGGTTTCTCTTTTATGTTTAAAAACAGGTTTAACTTGAAGAACTGAGAAGGAAGTCAGATTAGCTTTTTTTTTTCAAAAAAAATAACAATATTTGTTAAAATCATATTTTAAAGACTGATCAAAAACCAGATAATTAGTTCTTAATAATAACAACAGATTGGAGCTTTATTGTTGCCCTGCGATGGACTGGCGACTGT
>NW_015150466.1:2289217-2291023 GCF_000732505.1 Cyprinodon variegatus
GGGTGCACAGATTGCAGTTTTCCGGCCGATTTCCGATCACCGATCTTTAAAAAGTCTGACCTGCCGATTCCGATTTTGGTTGATACCGATTTAATTATTTTTTTGCTATAACCAACACTGTGTTACAAGATCGCAATTCACTTTCAATGTTACAATCTTTTCTTGAAAAACATGCCCTTGAACAATAGCCTTGAACCATTATAAACTTGTTTTAACTGCCCATGAGGTATAGCCTTGACATAGAAATGAATTAAATAATAAATATTAATGAAATAAAACAAACTTTAGACTACAACATTGGTCTTTTGATTTTTTACATTTCAAAAAACAAAACTTCAACAAAAGATCAGAAAAAATATGGAATAGCAACTGATCTTAAGACACTCGCAGAGGTAAATAGATCGGTGGTTAAGATCGGTTTCATATGTAAATATCGGCCGATCACCAATCACCCTAAATTAAGGAAATCGGGGCCGATCGATCGGCCAGCCGATTTATCGGTGCACCCCTAATAAATATACATCTATATAAATACCCATGTAAACACACAAACAAAAAAGCTGTCATATGTGGACGCACTCTATATACTGTATATATCCAATGCACCTTATTCTTCCTTTGGCATATTCATCTTCTCTTTTTCACTATTTAAGCTGATGTAATGAGTAAATTCCTTCATTGTGAGATGAATAAAGTCAATCAATCAATCAAAACCCAAATTGTTCAACTAAAAAAAACATCTTTGCCCCTTCCAGACCTTGTACCATTTTAAACTATGTTTTGAGCTGATTTTTTTCCAGTTTTCAGAAAAAGCTAAGCATGGCCATGCTTTGAGATTCTGAGGATGGTTGTATTGCTCTCGGCTTTCGGAGGTCATGAAGGAAGGAGCTGCTCCGTCCAGTTTATAGTAGCCTCTGGTTGCAGGCTTCTACTCCAAAACTCACAGGAAAGATAGTCTTCCTTGAGCTATCTGAAAAATAGCTTAAAAAAAGAAACAGATTTGACTCAGACCATTTAAATGTCAATCTTTGTGTATCATACAGGTATCAGATTTAACGCTGGGAGTAGATTCAGTTGTTGTGTGGCCCGCTGGGTCGACGGTGGTAGGAGATCAAGGTTTTGTAGAGTGGTAGGTGTTTCTGTGTTTACGGATCTAAAAAGCTGAATCTACTCAAATGTAAGAGATCCTGACAGTCATGTACGGCTCTTTGTGCCAGTTGTTAAGCTACTTCTATAAAATACTGTGATATGGATGTTGAATTTGGCAATGTTTTGGTTAGATGGATGGATGGATGGATGGATGGATGGATGGATGGATGGATGGATGGATGGATGGATGGATGGATGGATGGATGGATGGATGGACATCGCTGTAGATTTGTTTATTTGTAACAAATTGTTTATGTATTGTGATTCTTTGATTTGCTAAAGGAAATCCATTTTTAACAAAATTCATCACATGTTATTGAAAGTGGGAATCAACTGGGGTTGGATATTTTTGACAGGAAAAAGTACTGGAGACACTTTGGTCATTCATTGACTTGAAATGAAAAGGCTTGATGATCCAGAGCATGTTTAAAACCTGAGTAGGTTTTTAAAAATTACTCTGAACAAACTAAAAGTAAATTGACATGACAAGCAGGGGATGGGTTTACAAAGTTAATTCATTAGTTTTACTAAATAAATTAACTTAAGTATTTCTTTTGATTGTATTTTCCAGCCCCACCGACTCCCATCGCTCCCCCAGAGCTCCTTGCTGTTGGCGCCACCTACCTATGGATCAAACCCAACGCCAACAGCATCATT
>NW_015150466.1:2291033-2299131 GCF_000732505.1 Cyprinodon variegatus
AATCGTCAAAATTTTGGTGTCGATCATTCGATTTCATCCTGGACACTACAGAAAATGGGCTAAAAGTGTTAAAAACCGGAATTATCCTTTAATATGGTATAAATTCAGTTGGTCAAATGACAAACAAAAAGGGGATTTATTTTCTATTCAGCTCTGATGCCAAACCAAAAAAACTCCAGTACAAACATGGACATATATTTTTGTTTTTTAAAGAAAATCTGTAAAATAACTTAAGTTTTTCTTTTGATTGCATTTTCCAGCCCCACCGACTCCCATCGCTCCCCCAGAGCTCCTTGCTGTTGGCGCCACCTACCTATGGATCAAACCCAACGCCAACAGCATCATTGGAGATGGTCCTATCATCCTAAAGGAGGTGGAGTACCGCACCACTACCGGAAACTGGGCAGAGACTCATGTGGTTGACGCCCCGACGTATAAGTTATGGCATCTGGACCCAGATGTGGAGTATGAGATCAAGGTCCTGCTGTCCAGGCCAGGAGAAGGAGGAACGGGGCCGCCGGGGCCTCCTCTGATTACCAGAACCAAATGTGCAGGTGAGTGGTGATGACTGGCCGGCCTTTTCCCTGTTTTAGTTTGTAAAAGTAGGACAGATTATGTCTAGGCAGCAGATAAAACGGAAATCTTAGAAGTCTGACAGACTGATTGAGAAGAAGAAAAAGAAGGATGAAGATTTCCTCCAGGGAGCAGCAGCGTGAATCACAGATGATGATAATTGTGGTGCCGCTGAGATGAAGGAGCCTGAGTGCTTTGGCTGGAGGAGGAGAAGTAGTCAGAGGTTAGTTGGGGGCAATCATGGCTGATAATGAGTGTCCCAGTGGGGGTGTAAGGACACTACAAGTGACAGTTCATTTGATGAAATGACAGCCCATCAGGTCTGTGACGGTCTGTCAGCCCACTCATTTGTGTGTTGGGGGCTTCGGCGGGGCGCCGCGTTACCCAGCGGTTGGCTGCCATCAGCAATCATAGCTGCTGCCGCTAGCATGCAGTTAGCTCCTCCTCCTGTTTCTTTTTAAACACATTTAAAATATAATCGATGCATCGATGACCTGCAAAAATATGTGAATGTACTTTTTATGATTAAGGGTGTGTTTTAGGGAAAGTATTTCCCTGTTCGGATTGAAATCATGAGGAGGTAAAATATTACATCTGGAGAATCCAATCTCTCTTCTTTTGACTCATGATAAATTTCCACCCATATCAGTTTTTTTCTTTACATCTAAACTTCCTACAAGTTGCAGAGCATCAGCATCTTATGTCTTTCCATTCTTTTTTAATACATTAGAAGAAAATAAATATTAACTGATTTGCACCAAGAGGAGCCTGTAGTTTGTAATCTAACAGAATTTGAGGAGTTTAATGATGGCGCTGTTGTTTTTTCTTAAGTTCTTTTTGTTATTTTATTTTTTTGTTTCATATTTAGTCCTTCATCTAATCTCCAGCTGTAATGAAAATCAAACAAACCTCATTTTTGTTCTGACAAACTTAGCTTTAAAATTTAAATACATTTTTTTTTACCTCTTAACAAAGACAATAAGGTGCATTTCTACATAATACCTGCAGCACATCCACTACATACACGTGTTTTGCATAGAAGCAGACGTCTTCTTCAGATTCAACCAACAAATTCTAACCTTAAGTGTAATTAAAGCCAGAAATCTGAGCTGCAAAAGACAATATACAATGTTTTAAAGGAAAAAGGACTGAGAAAAGGATCTGGGAAAACAAAAAGATTCTAAAGATAAAGAAAGAAAAGGGAAGGATTAAACCTGGAGAGGAGAAGGAGGAGAAAGATGCGTTTGATGTGAAGTGAAATGGAACAGAGATGGTGGTCACTTCTGTTTGTGTGGAAAGCGTACCAGAAAGGAACATGTGTTTCCCCGCTTGTGGTTCGCTGTTCAGCTGTCACAACCCTTCACAAGGTGTTAGTGTGTGTGTGTTTGAGTGTGTGTGGGGGGTTTGATGGGATTGAAGCAGGCAGGTATGACAGATGTTCAAGAGCCTGCTGGCTACCGCTGCAGCCCCTGTGTGTGGGCTGCTGTGCACTTCTCTCCACACCTTCTGTGTTCACCTCGCTGTTCGAGTTAACGTCTGCGAGTCTGCTCACATCAAGACCAGCAATCAGTTCAAATTGGACTAGTTCTTCTTTCTAAAGTCTAATCATTCCCATGCTACAGTTTCCAGATTATCAATATATCAGTTTCCTGACCGTTTCTCAGTTCTTGTTGTAATTTCTGTTGATCTAATTTTGATGCAGCAAAAGGGGCTTTAATGAGTCCACATGATCAATTAGCTCAAACAGTGCATTAAAACTTCTATTATTCACATAGTATTGGAATAATAAACATCATATTTCCACAATGAAATGTCTGAATTGAGATCAGGGTTTCCGCAGGTCATTAAAAATCATAAAATTATTATTTTTTTAAATTAAGGCCTTAATTGGCATTAAAATTCATTAAATGTGATTATTGTGGCATTTAAAATGCTTTATTTAAAAAAAATAAAAAAATAAAAAAAACATTTATACAAATTTTGTCAGATATATTGCGATATATTTGCATGGAACTGCTTCCGCGTGATCGTAAAGCGGTATGTTTGGAAAAGAAGCTCGAGGCAGAGAAAAAGCTAGAGATTTTGAACATGCTAATTTCAACAGGAGCCTATTGATGATAAAGATGAAGATGATGAAGGATTTTGCCGCATGTGTATGTGTGTGTGTGTGTATATAAAAAAAAAAAAAATAAATATATATATATATATATATATATTTATATATATAGAGAGAGAGAGAGAGAGAGACTGACTCATGGATACTTGTTGAGCTTTAAAAGGCATTAATTTATTTACTAATTGTTGTATAAAACCTGGAGATAATCTAGCAAGTGAAAACCATAAAATAGAGCTGGTCAGCTTGTTAACCAAAAAAGGCCTTTTGTCAGCCATACGTTCAGAAATAGATTTACTAATAAATCATTTTCTTTAACTAAACAAAAATAAAACAGAACTCACCCTTTAAGGCATAAAAAAAAAAAAAAATCCTAGTTTACCTACTGATAATTTTCTCTTCCCATTTCAAAACTCTTTGACTTTCCCTTCCCCTCATGTTAAAGCAACACTGTGCACATTTTAGCCACTAGGGGCGCTAAACCCACCTAGTGTCACAAAATGAATCTATGTTTTGGAATCTGAGCACGCAGCATAAAACTGGGTCAACTGGAAGAGAGGCGTACTGATGACATCACCACAAGCTTGACTCGTCTGGAGCTGCATTTCACCTCCTGTTATTAGTAGTCTGTAAAAAATAATAAATGATTATTTCTTTAACTTAGTGGGGGAATAAAGATGTTGAGAGAGGGCTGCTGCAGAAGGGCTAACGTTGGCCCTAGCTGCGGTTAGCCTCGGAGGTCTGTGGTCCCCTCGACATCAGAACTTTTTTAAAATTATGGACTAAATCGGTAAATAGGCCATATAGTGAAGCTTAAAAGTCTAATGTTCTCGGCTCAAGCAGTGATCATCTGTCCAAACGGTCAGTTAACTGAGTTCACTATACAGTCCACTATATAGTCCCCACTCTATATAGTGATTGAGGGATTTAGGGGTTAGAGCGGACCTTGTATGAGCTATAAGAACAGCAACTTTTAAACAGGGCGTGCACGAGGAGAAATGGACTTGTGCATGCTCTCGCACACGTTCATTAGGCATTCACTCTTGGGAGCGGGTACAGAGTTGCCACCGGTGGAGAAGGTGGGTCTTTTTAAAAATCTGCAAAAAATAATGCACTATATCTTTAATATTCTGATGCATGCTGGGTAAAAAGGGAGGGCTTTGTCCATTCTCGGGCTTGTGTTCTTGGAAATTGGAATAGTACTAGGGCTGAGGCTGATGACGATTCACGAGTACATGAGAACGTCTACTAACAAGTCTACTAACAAACCATCTTCAAGCTAATCACTGTTCTCCTACAGTAAGGAGTTAAAAATTGATCAAGGGAATTCGTCATTAAATTAAATGCTCTAAAATGGTTCATGTTAAATTTGGAACTCCGTCTGAGTGTAGCTAACGTTAGCTTCCCTGTTTATACTAAGAAAAGGGAGGCTTGAATGAAATCCTGTTTCTAGCTAAACACAGAAGAAGTACCGTCTCAATAGGTGGCATTTTCTGAATCACAGGCAGTTTCATCTCTTCAGCCTTAAAGGGACAGAAGTTGACATGATTGTGGAGAACTAGATCCACATACAAGGAACTACGAGCACAGAAGGAGCATGGATTAATGCGTGTGAGTTGTTGGGGTCTCATGGTCTAAATCTGCAGGCGCAAAGACGTGCTCGGAGGGTGTTTTATCTGCTTCTGTTTGAAATAAATCTACTTGAATGACTATTTGTGCCATTTTGGCAAAAATCTGACTTTATACTTGATGCAGTCAGTTGGGTTTCCTTAGGGCCATTTTAAATAGCGGCTATTGTAAACTGAACTGAATCAGAATATTCTCTAATGGACAGAACAAGAAGGGGAACTGAAGTAAAATGGAAAAAAGAAATGCAGTTTTTGTTGTGCAGAGCTACAACTTTAAAGGTTTCAGTGTTTGATTTTATTTAACTCCCTCTCCTATGATAAATCTGTTGGGTTTTTTTCACAGCTCTAAAGGGAACAGAATACTTTTGCTAAACATCATCAACATTTTTCAGCCATGTCTCCATAACTATCCAACATCAGAGTGACGTATTGCCAGACACTTGCTGAGAAGCTTCATATCGCCGTGGTGATATTCTTGCAGAAATGAATACAGATTTGGTCTTGGCTGTGTGATTCTGCAGCTGTTGTTCAGAATAGGATTCAGGTCATTTCATCAGAAAGCGGATGCTCCAGTGAACCCGCCGCCGTCGTTAACCGTGCGGCTTCTCTTTCTGGCTGTGGGGCTGCACATACGCGGCCTTGATGGTGATGATCTTATCAGGCTCCCAGCCTCCTCCTCACATTCTCCTGCTCCTCCTTCTCATCACTCTTTTCTTGCCTTCCAAGGCTTTCCAGCAGTTTGTCCCCCTGCTTCCATTTTGATAATCCCCTTCTTCCTGTAAATGACCCTCGGAGGGCCAGTGTATCTGCCAGATCTGCTCAGGGCCCTGGCTCTTATGACGTCAATATATGGCAACTCCACTCAAACAAATTTATTGCACCTGTTTGTTAAGGATCAAATCTCTGTCTGAGTCTCAACATATTAGTACCTATATTTGCTATTATTTTACATTTCATTGTTGACCTAAAGTAGCCAAAAGTAGGAAAACAATCATTGTCAGTCTTGAAGGAAAGTACTGCCTTCTAAGACTGGGCTCTGCCATTTACCAAGATGAAGAAAAAGCTTATTTTATTCTTTTCATTAAGATCTGAGGGCAAGAAGCACAAATGGGACAACTTAAAAAATGAACTTCTTAGAGATTTTAGACAAATAAAACAGTTATTCTTCTTCTAGGAAACGAACGGTTGTTGTTGAAACAAATTCAAAAGTAGTGTAGCTCACTATTGACTTAGACAGATTTTTTATAAAGTATAAACAAAAAGAAATTTTGTTAAGAACAGCTCCATAGACAATTGCAGCCTTGATAAGGAAGTAGCAGTTATAAAAAAATGTGATGAAAAACAGTAATGTAAAGATATGACTGGCTAACATTCAGTTGTTTGCTTTTTATAATCCATTCTAAACAACATTCAGCAGTCTAATGGCAGTGGGGAAGAAACTGTTTTGGAATCTTCTGGACCTGCATCGGATGCTTCGAAGCTTCATCCCAGAGGGCAGCAGGGAGAACAGTCCATGGTGGGGGTGTGAGGGGCCATTTATAATGTTACGGGCTTGGGACATGCAGTGCGGGGATGAAATGTCTTTAATGGAGGGAAGAGGAGCCCCGATGATCTTCTCTGCTCTTCTCATTTCTCTTCTCACCTTCTTCCAGTCTGAGGCGCTGCAGCCTCCACACCACACAGTGAGGCAGCTGGTCAGAACGCTCTCTATGGTGCTTCTGGAGAAGGTGGGGAGGATGGGTGGGGGCAGGTGGGCTCTCCTCATGCTCCGCAAGAAGTACATGAGTATTTGTGCCCTTTTGATGAGTGAGGTGGTGTTTACATATGAGTTGAGCGTATCTGTAATGTTCACCCCCAGGACTTGTCAGGGTTTGGTTGAGGTTTTGAGGACCCAAATGCAGAGGCGAGGAGGCTGAGGGGAGTTCTTGTAGTTTTTATGGAGTTCTTACAGGCAACAGAGGCAGGAATCCAAAAATTCCAACATAAAAATGCAAAACAAACCCGAACCATGGAGGCATCAGGGAAAACATGCACGAAGAGCCAGAAATGAGGAACTGCACAGAGAGAGTATATATGGGACACTGAACAAAGACAGGACTAATGAGCTGATTGGGAGCAGGTGTGAAGAGAGGGTGCTAGAAGGGAGCTATGGAAAAGGAGACCAACACAAGAGGGCAAGCAAAGAAAAAACTAAGAAGTAAAATATCCAGAAAATACCAGTAAATCTAGAAAACAGAGATTGAAAACATGGATCAACGTGAAACTGAATACTCACAGAAAACTTAACAGAACCAAGAACGTGACAAATATGGCTGAGCCAAAAGAGGCTAACCTGTTAGCTACTGAACACAGCTAGCCACAGCGCTACCTTGCTCTCCCCCTTTATATCATGGTCTAACAGTTGCTTTGTTCACCATAAATAGATTTTATTCAGTTTTGTTATAATTCAGTCATGGATCATTGATCATTACACACGCTAACGCTACAGATGCTCCCGACTTGGCACACTGACGCTGCATGATGTTACCATCGTTGTCTGGGAAACCACAATGTTTGACATCAGGCGGCAACGTTCAGCCAATCATGTAGCGTGACGTCCCTGGCATGAAGCAGGACCCAAGCAGATCTGGTACCTCCACCAGTTCTCTTTCTGACCTTCATCTTTTTCTGCTCTCTGTCTTGCCGTTTAAATGCGGTTCTCTCCTCCCTACGTATCCATCCCTCTTTAATCAACAATCAACACTTTGCATCCCTGCTTATTTTTTCTCCTGATCCATATTTTTTTATTACCAGAGTGAAAAGGTCTCTATAAAATCCCTTCACCTGCTGCATCTTAATCCGCCTTCCTCAGTCGTTCTCCTCCCATCTTCCTGTTCTTCCTTATAAATAAGATATTTCTATGTAAGGGATGATAATGTAAGTTTTGGCTAATACGTTAGCCTTTAAACGAGCTTTAAATTCACCTGCAGTCCGTAAATCTTTCTTTAGTGTCTCCTTTGAATGTTCCTGTCTTGGTTACTGGGAGACGATGCTAATGTGAATGTTGGCTAATGCCCCACGCCGTTAAGACTTAATTCACCTGAGGTTATAAACTACATCCCAGCATCTTTGTCTGGCTCGTTTCTTATAAAATATCTTTATGTGGAGGATGGTAATGTGAGTGTTGGCTAATGCATTACTCCATAAAAATGGAT
Source organism: Cyprinodon variegatus (assembly GCF_000732505.1). NCBI lineage: Eukaryota > Metazoa > Chordata > Actinopteri > Cyprinodontiformes > Cyprinodontidae > Cyprinodon > Cyprinodon variegatus. The sequence continues at coordinate 2,298,542 of NW_015150466.1, forward strand.
TTTTAATTTACCTGCCGGGTATGTACAGATTTGGCTGACACCACTTCTCCATCATCCCGCCAAGCCGAGCAGCAGAGAAGCACTTAGCAGAGAACATCTTTTCTAACTCTAACTTTTCGGAGCGGTTTTATGAAGGCATCCATTAAATTAGACTGGGTCCATAAAATAACCAAGTGATTTTGTAGCAACCTGTTGATGATGGGGGAGGGCATCTGTTTGCTGTCTGCCGTCGCCATCAACACCACGTAGGGGTTATTCTCACCGCTACTTCCCTCTGACCATTTAAATGTGTTTGATTATTTTCTCTTTTCCTTCTGGATGGTTCTGGAACTTGGAGGACCCCCTTTAGAAACTCTGATTCCCACCCCTCCCCTCTCCACAGACAGAGTGCCTCAGTATGAGGTCCTCCTCCTGATTCCCTCTGAAGCCTCTGACTGTCTTTTCTTCATGAAATCCATCAAATAGATGGACAGATGCTGCTCAGCAGATGTCTTATTGACATGGACATTGTTTGAAGGTTTCCACGCTTACAAACTAACTTCCTGACATACATTGTTCTCAATTAAAGCTAGAACTAAGAAGAATTCAGC
>NW_015150466.1:2300809-2302596 GCF_000732505.1 Cyprinodon variegatus
TTTCCTGAAGACAGATGAGAAAGTTTTAAAGATTTCAATCCAGAATTCTTTGAGTTTGGGGCAGGACCAAAACATATGGGATGTGTTGGCTGGCACCTATTTACATCTAGGGCAAGTTGGATTTGCTCCCTGAAAAATAATTAGAACAAACCTTGTGCCTTTTATAGCCAGGTGCTAATACCTCTCCTTTTTCTTCTTGTAAGGTTTTATGGCGGTTGGCAAACTAGTTAGTAAGTGCATTACCGCCACCAACTGATTAGGAGTTAAACGACGAAACAGGAACCAAGACTCAATCCAGAAAAATAAAATAAGATAAAATAAAATTGTTTTCCAAAAATAAAAGTCTAGAGGTCTTGCCGAGAGCCTTTTAAAATAAAACATAAATTAGTCTGTCTAAATATGAAAAAAAAAAATACTGAGCTGACTTCAAGTCATTTTTTTAGAACGCCAATTACACAAAATCAACAATTAAATCATATGTTTCATTACATAAAGGTAATTTACTGTCAAAGTGCAGTTTTTTTGGGGCAGTTGTTCTCTTAAATTGTTGCTTATGAAGAACAGGAAGGAGAAAAAGTCACTTCTTTAAAATAAACACACAGTTTACACACAGATAGTTGATTCTGCTGTGCCTCCGATTTTAAATTCCACACATGAACTGATCCAAAAATAGGTCAAAGTTTCATCAAATCAGTTTAATTTGAGCATTAAATGCGAGGATCTGCCTGTAGATTGAGCATTTCTGCCCTTCAGATAAGACAGTTATTATAAGAAACAATATGGGAATTGTTGGCCTAGTGGTTAGAGCAGTGCGCTTGTGCTCTGAGAAGGTCGCAAGTACCCGGTTTGATCCCCACAGACTCCATTCTGGGACCCTGAGCAAGACCCTTAACCCCTGATTGCTGATTAAGTGGTGATTATCAAGAAAATGGGTTTTATTTCCCCAATGTAACATGAATCCAAACAATAATGAATATTTATTGTACAATGATGCCCTTAAAAAAGGTCAAATGAAGAGACTAAGTTAGGGCAAAAAATATCAACAAAACCTTAAACTAATTGCACAAAGAAAACACACCTGACACACAGCAAACAAAGGGGATTTCATTACTGGCTTATCAGACCAGACTGACACACTGAGGAAGAGATAGGTAGAACAAAAAATAACTAAACAGTTAGCTTAAGGATTAAACTTAAATTACTATCACCAAACAAAGTTAACAAAATTTGAAAATTACAAAAGCAAAAGCAGAGATTATGCAGCATATTAAAAATATGGAGTCCATGGTCTTCCCCCACAGTGGAACTCCAGATGGTACCACCCAATCAGACTTTTATGGCCCTGTTCGAATTCATGGGCTGCGTCCTCGGATGGCCAGATTTGAAGGCCAATTCCGTCATAGTGCGGCGCCGAGGTCTGGTCGGATTCCAAGACTCCTCGTGATGCGGCCTTAAAATGCGTCCTTCTTTTTGCACGAAGGACGGGTCCGGTGTATCCTATCTATCCTTAGATATCCCAGGATTCATTGCGAGACCAAGCAAGCCGGTGTAGGTACCAGATTGACTCGGGCTGCCAGACTGACTCGGGGGCCTGCGCCTTTTGATGACGTCATAATATGGCAACTCCGCCCGTCACTATATGGCAACGCCACTTGTAACGCTATGGCAACTCCACTCAAACAAACTACATTGCGCCCGCAGTCTCTATTTGTCACAAATCTATTTTATTGAGCAAATAAACGGTAATCGTTTGGCACTGTAGTATTTTTGTTTTTGTAATATTACAT
>NW_015150466.1:2302775-2305441 GCF_000732505.1 Cyprinodon variegatus
ATGTAATATTACAAAAACAAAAATACTACAGTGCCAAACGATTACCGTTTATTGGCTAAATAAAATAGATTTGTGACAAATAGAGACCGCGGGCGCAATGTAGTTTGTTTGAGTGGAGTTGCCATAGCGTTACAAGTGGCGTTGCCATATAGTGACGGGCGGAGTTGCCATATTATGACGTCATCAAAAGGCGCAGGCCCCCGAGTCAATCTGGCAGCCCGAGTCAATATGGTACCTACACCGGCTGCTCCGTAATCAGAGGAAAAAGGTCATTGGCGCCAAACAGCAGTGAATATTGGAAGTTCAGTTTAATATTATATAAGTCTGTGAATAGTTCCATCTGAAATTAATGAAAATAGTTGTTTTAATGGTTATTGAGTCAGATATGTGGCGGTAATGTTTGATTTATCTAAAGTTTTTTATCTGTTACTGTGTAAATGGGTTTGGCTGTAATTTAAGGACACATTCTAATATATCTGCAGTTTGGGGACTATAAATCTGATAGGATTTAAATTTTTTTATTGCTGTTTTGCACAATTTGCTTAACTAAGTATTTATTGTTCTTGAATTTAAGAGATGTTGCAGATATATTTTTTATGTATAATATATACATTGTTTAGATTTACCTATATCTTTCTACCACTTTTATAGAATAGAATAGAACAGAAATTCCCTTTATTGTCCCACAATGGGGAAATTCTGGTGTTTACAGCTGCAAGAAGATTATTGAAAATGGTCAAACAAATGTGGACCTTAGCAAAAATGTATAAGAATGACATATTAGTGAAGAGTTATGAGATAAACAATAAAATACTGTATTGTAAAGTGTTTTAACAATATAAAACTGTGCACCTGCTAAATAAATTACCCTTATACAGCTATGGACATTTTTACAGCAATGGATATTACAGCATGTTTTTTAACTGACTAAGGTTTCTATCATTTCGCAAGGGATTCGAATGATCCAGTCCAGGTAGACCGGGTCCTTGGAAGACCCTGCCAATGGATTCGAAAGCAGCCTATGTCCGCCAGAGTCCAGAAAAGAAAGCATAAATATTAAGCATTTCACAAAATTAAATATACAAAAGTTACCTAAATGTGTGCTCTACAATTGCAACTAATTTATACTAATATAGTCATAATAAAAATAAACAAACCAATACATTTATGCTACTGTGTGTTAAAACTTAAAGTGAAAAAGTGGTTGTGTGGGGTTACTGACCATGTGACCATTACACAGATCAATAAAGTTCAATTATTATTATGCAGAGAACATTAAACCAAATATACTTTTGTTTAAACCTGATTATTGATCTTTGATGAAATCTCATCAAATGCTAATTTATTCCTTCTGTTTTTTAGGGATTCATTGATAATTATTGTTGATAATTCTGACTGGGAAAACAAAAGCAGCCAACAAACCTTTATGAATAATTAAAACACCTGAATTAATCCAACAATTAGCATAATGATGGAAGTGTAGAAAATCTGAACTCCTCGCTAAAAGGAAAGTTTTAAACTGAAACTCAGAGGAACTCGTCACATTTTGTTTTTAATTGTAACGCCATAAGGCCCATTAGCAGGAGGGAGCTTCCATCCATGGTTCCCCTTCAGGCATCCATTAGCTTTGCATTAGATGCAGAAAAAATTGTTTTCCTGTAGACATCATTGGCTACTCTGAATCCTGGAACGCCTTTCTGTTTTCCTGAGATGTTGAATCAGCGCCGATGTGAGTTGATGTGTCTGCACAAACGGACGGGGCCACATCAGGTGAATGTAAAGCAATCCTGGAACAGAGTTAGAAAAGCACAGCTGTGCCGTGTTCAGATATTCCCCCTAAAAAAAGGAGAGACTTTCATTGTTAGATTTAGACTCCCTCGACAATATCCCCCATCTGCCGTCTGTCACATCTGATTTCTAAGCAGCTGAGAAAACTCAGATCCTCTCAGTTTACTTCTCAATGCTTTGCATGGATTCATATTGATCTCCTGGACTTTCTGCGATCTGTTACTAAATCCACAGTGTTGTCTTGACCTCACTTTTCCATGGATGCTTTCTCTGGTTAGGGCTGGAAGTCAGCAGAAATGGCCGTACAGCTTTTAATGTCATTTCCAGATGGCCGTCGAATGTTGAACAACAGAACCCTGTTGATATTTTAAAGGTTAAAATAGTAAGGAGTGTGTCTAGAGCAGTTTTATGATGTTTGATGGTAGATTATCCTTGCTTTTCTCTATGTGGCTCCTCTAAATCGCGCTACAAATGCTCCAAGTAATAAAAATCGAGATACTTTTACAGTATGCTGGGAACCTCTAGCGATCCCCAGCTGTGATGTCAGTGTAGTTAAACTTCCTCTAACAGCATCAGTTGGATTCAATATACCAACGTATCAACGGCTTGTTTTCTCTGTTGTATAGTTTACAGTCGTCAAGAAGCGGCTGTTCCAACCGTTGCATTTCCGAATTCTCCCGAGTGGTGCCCGACTTTACACAAGTGAATTAAGTGAATTTGATAGGTCGTATATCAAGGAGGCGGGATTGTTGTGGCGGAAGGTTCGCAAGCATGTTCGATTGTGGCTGGATTCTGTGAAGCATCGTTGCTAACCAGTTAGCAACTTAGTGCTAGTAGGTTCCCAATGGGAAATTCCATTGGGACCAAGTAGCACTAAA
>NW_015150466.1:2307011-2308012 GCF_000732505.1 Cyprinodon variegatus
ATCCCCAGTGGTTGTTCTAGACCAAATGTACCAGGGGGCCAGGAGGGGGCCGGCGTGTTTTCATGGGGGCACAGAAAAGCATGAAATAAAAAACAGCAAGAGATTCAAATATATTAGTAAAAAAATGTATATTCAATAACATTTCATTGAAATTCTATGTCTTATTAGGTCAATATACAAACAGAATTTAGGAATTTTACATATTTTTGACTAAATTTACGTTTAAATTGCTGTTTTCTATAAATCAGAATAAAAACTCAAGAAAAACTGACCAATTCAGCTGTAAAAATTAAAATATATTTTGTTTAAAAAAATGATTTAGTAAATGAAAACTGGGAAGGCTATCTCAATACCACTGAAGCTATCACGAACATGTTTTTCAAAAATTTGCAAAACAGAATTTGTAAAGAAAAAAATGAGATAGATCCAAAGGACCAGGATCAGTAGCCATGTCTGTTCCAGCGAAGATCACCATTAGAATTTCTGTGAGTATTATGTCTTCAGTACAGGGGCCGTAACAGGGGCAAGGACATGATCTACAGCTTCCTGCTGCTCCTTCCTAACTGCAGCACTATTCAGAGACCCACCTATTAGGTACCTGCAGATGCAGTTCCACCGATCTGAGGAGGGACCTGGTTATAAGCTCCCTGTTCTTCTTGAATGCGGTGATGAAGGTCTTCCTGACTGAAAGCTCAAATTAAAAACGTGATTTCTTGCAAACATGCAAGTATGCAGAAATCCTGTTCCCATTTTAAAGTTCCTTTGTTAACGCTTATAGGTTGAACAGCAGTCAAGCTGCAGCCAAATGATTTGATCTTTTCCTCTACTCATTTATACAAAAATACATTAAAAGTTTTATGTTTTCTTCTGGTAAGTGAAAATGTCTTAAATTGAGAAGTGAAAATGTCTTATATTAAAGGAGAATTCCGGTTTGTAACACTTTTAGCCCATTTTCTGTAGTGTCCAGGATGAAATCGAATGATCGACACCAAAATTTTGAC
>NW_015150466.1:2311536-2313455 GCF_000732505.1 Cyprinodon variegatus
GACAGAAGTAGACATAGCAAAAATAAACAAAAGGACACAAAAGGCATCAATTCACACAATACCTCTAAACTGACCCTTTGAAATAGGGATCATCTACATTCTGACCAAAGGTTGGTCTCCATAAGGCCTGCTGATGCTCAGAAGCTTAGCAAGTATATCATAAATAAGCCCACACACACAGTGACGCACCCCAGCAGAGATGCAGAGTTTCAGGGGGAAGCCAGCTGAGAACAACAGAAAAAGAGGGTCTCTATTAAGAGAAAATGTTTTCCATTTCCACACACAGAACGCCGCAGGGTTGTCCTTTTGTTGTGAAGCCATCAGGATCCAATTTCTCCTTTATTAAGTCTAGGTAGGAGGCACTGTGCAGCCACTAGGTAGCTAGCTACTCTGCTATCCCTGTGCACACACACATTCAGAGTCTAAACGCCTGTTATCTTCCCCCAAAGCACTAACATCAATAAACGCCTTGTAACAACACAGCTGACACACACAAACAACGACGACGCACTCAGGGATAATTTTTTCGATGGGAGATGAGAGGACCACAGCGGCGGCGGACACACACAGCAATCAGAGAGCAGTAATGAAACTCCCAGCTCCCTCTGGGGCAGAAATAACAAGGTCTCAGGCAATGAAAAGAGATCCAAAGTTTGTCTTTAATTGACCGCATCTATTACTGCACATGATGGATGGGTACACAGCAAACACCCTCCTTCCCCACCGTCACCACTGGCTGCCATGAATCAAGCCAATCACTTCGGCGTCTTAGAAGTTTGCCTCTGAGTGGACGGTTCACGTGGAGAAATGTCGAGATAATGCAGAAAAACACTGAGAGCTCAGACGCAGTTTTTCCTTGGTTCAAACCTGCTGCAGTCGGTCAGCGGGGACGGCGCTGTGCGGCCCGCGTGTCCAAATGGCAGGCAGGATGAAGCCCATTAAAGTAAAGAGGTCCGACTTTAATTCCTGCTCTTTGGTAATTGGCCCACGGGGGCTGATTTGCATTGTTTCCAGGGCAACAAGCTTGTTTCTCTGTAACTAAACGCAGCAGGAGGTCAGGAAGGGGGGGAGGAGATGGAGTGCAGTCGGTGAGAGGTGGTGCATCGGGAGAAGGGGAAAGAGGGCGAGAGGGAAGCAAAAGTTCTGCTAGAAATTACAGCATATTTCAGAGTTATTTCTCTGGAGGGTGAGATGGTGGACCATCGGCTCAGGCTTGCTTTTTCATGAGCGTCGAGTCGAAGGGAGGATGGGATATTAGATCCGATAGATGGATCTCTGCTCTGATCAGAAACATGTGGAAACTGCATCATTACCAACCTGACCAGCCCTGAACTGAGCCCCGTCTGCTGATTTTATGGACTCATTGGCATATGGGCCTTTTTAATAAAATTTGTCTGATTCTGTGTTTATTTGTTATGGGATATTTAAAATAAACTGTGTTTGGAAAAAAATTTGAATTTATTTGAAGGAGCTTAAAAAAACATTCTATCATGGCATCCTGAACTTCAGGGTTGAACATGGGCGGTAGTCAGTTGTTTAGTTTAAATGGCCGCTCACACTGAGCCTGGTTCTGCTTGAGGTTTATTCCTGTTAAAAATGAGTTTTTCCTCTCCACTGTCGCTACAAGCATGCTTGGTGTGTAAATAACTAAAAAATGTCCTAAATGTACCCTTTTTTACCCTTAATTTGAGCAGTTAAATGAGATTATTGCGTTCGAGTTGATGCAGAGATTTAGCATGAATGAATTTATATTTCCAGTTATTGATATTTGGAGATCGGCCTGTTTTTCAGTGTAGTCCTGTTTCTCTGACTGTGACTGGCTGGATGTGCTCTCTTAATTCTCTGACATGGCTCTGAGCTCGTCTGCCTGGCTGTGTGTTTCCTGGACGGGGCCGCCTTTTACAGTTGCAGATGGCCGC
>NW_015150466.1:2314065-2318670 GCF_000732505.1 Cyprinodon variegatus
AGGTTTCTTCCTGTTAAAAGGGAGTTTTTCCTCTCCACTGTCGCTACAAGCATGCTTAGTGCTCAAATGCGACATTTGAGGGCCTCATTTGAGTCAATGAGTCGATGCAATCAACTGGTTTTCCTTAGGTAGAAAACTTTGAATCAATTTGACTGGATGATCTGGTGAACTGTAAAGTGCCTTGAGATGGCTTGTTGCGAATTGGGGCTATAAAAATAAACTAAATTTAATTTAATTTAATAGTTTAAGTGGATCCTTGTCATAAAGATAAGGATTAAATCTTTTTGTTGATTCTCCCTCTGATAAGTTGTTCCACTAAGATGTACGTAAAGCGGAGCTGGAAGCAGAGAAACAGACAAAGGACAGGACTGGGTGTGAGGATCGTTATTTTAAGAGCTTTCACTTCCCAGAGAGTCGACAGGGTGAAGGCAACGAGGTGCTGGAGGGCAGATAAAAGCTCCGATAAATGGAAGACAGTTTCACTCGTTTAGTGACCAAGGAAACTCAGAACAACCTTGATTTCTCTGAGACTCGTTAAAAGCAGCAGAGGTGAACAGAGTGGACTTGATGCTGGAAGCGGCGTTTTCTGACAGGAACTCAACAGAGACGTATGGCGACTTGGACAAGTGATTTAAAAAAAACGGTTTCCATCATCGTCTCACCTAATAAGGTTTCATTTTCTATGTGTCACACTGTGCTTAGAAATAACGACGATTAAAGGATCAGATCTCAGCTTTAACTTGTTTACTGCTTTTAAAAAGCTCTCTGGAAGTGACAGGACGACTGAGGACATGAAGATGTCAGACCTTCTGTAGAGAATCTCTCTTTGGACAGTTTAACAGCTGAAGCTCATTCCTAAACGTTCGTCATACAGCAGTAGCTGTTCAAAATGTCCCCACTTTCCTTGATGGGCCCTTGGCTGGCCCTTAGTTAGTCCCCTAAAATTCCCTTTTTAAACATCAATCTTTATACTAAAATATTATTTTTGTCATGACATTAAAATCTAAAGAGCCTTCTCCTGGTCAGACCCTGTAATTCAGTGAAAGGGTGGAGTTGGAGGGGATTTTGCTGGGAGTTGCAGGGAAGTGGGCTGCCATCCAGCTGCCTTTTGACTGGGAAGGGCCATTTTGAATGGCTGCTACTGTACATTCATATTGATACATCCTCTGTTACCTCTGTCTAAAAAGAAAGAAAGTAACTCCAAGACTATAGATGAAAATGTTATTCTTTCATAAACAGCATATTATTAGCTTCAGCCTAACTCTTTAACTCAGTTTGACCAACTTTTGTCAAAAAAAGGGAACTAATATCTCAGCAGTCGTCATGTATTTTAGTGCCAATGCATTAGATAAATGTCCCATATATACTATTCCTCTGAAACCGATCCGTGCCGAGTTCGGACCGAGCTTGGAACAGTTAATTGTGCCGAGCTTGGTTCTTATGACCATTTAAAGATAATAATTATTGCTCCCTGGGCCGCCTCACCATGGCAGCCCACTGCTCCCCAAAGGGATGTGTTAAATGCAAAGGTACATTTCTCCAATGTGAAATCAGTAAAGTTTATTTATTTAATATTATTATTTGGCTAATAAAATTGTGTTTATGAAAGACTAACATCCTCATCTATGGTCTTGGGGCCATTTAAATAAAGAATGCCCGCAGTGCACGCTGAAGTACACAAGAGCATAAAAAGCAGCAAAATAAATAGTATCATATTTGGGGGCCTGGGCTGTTCAGTAGGTGGGGGAGGCAAACGTCCAACCTGACAAGTAGACAAAGTCACATTCATCCAGTCACATTCACAGAAACACAGCTTATGGGATCTCAATGAGCCTCTCCTGGGTGGATACATAAACAACTTGCAATAAGCAGCTTGCAAGTTGTATCATTAACATTAATTAATCATAAGAATTAATCAAAAGAAAAAATCAAAAGAAAGTAACAATTGTGAGAAAAGGGGCTACCTCATATTGCTCGAAAAGTCTTGCATTTGCTGTGAAGCATCGAACTGCTGATTGCAAACTTTGATCAAATAATTTCTTTCCAATTTAACTTAATATTGTATATTTTTAGTTACATATGATACCCATAAAAAAAATTACCATAACATTTATGGGTGACCAGATTTCAGAATAGTGGCTTAAACTACCTCTGATTGATCTGAAAAGTTTGATATTGTTATATAACATCAAGTTGCTGATTGCAAGCTTGATGCCTTGCTATGGTTACACATTATAACAAATGTCCAAAAAAAAAAAGATGTCGGCAAACAGCAGCGGAGCAACTAACACCAGAGGTTAAAAAAAAAAAAATAAAAAATAGAAATTTTGATTCACAAAAGGAGGAAGTGAAGTTGTTTTAATAAAGAATTTAAGAATCAAGCTAGCAAAGCTTCTCTGACATGCAGCCACCTTGAACAGGATTTTTCTAAAATCAGGATGCCAAACATTTTAGATTGACAGCGTTACATTAGACTAGTTGGAGAATATTTTCCAAAGCACAAGCTGTCATCTCACCGAAATAATCTCCACAAATCTGGCCTTTGCTGAAAAGCGGCCAGAAAGGCTGATATTGAGGAAAACTCTTTTCTGCATAAATGTATTTAATTTCTGATCTTGAGACTTTTGTCTCATTTAGTTTAAATGAAAACCATACTTATTTTTTTTTTCTAATTCAGTTTTTTGCCCTATTTGTTAGTTTATTACATGAAATCAAAAAAAAAAAAGCTGTGATTTTAAGTATCAAAATGAAAAGAGTTGGTTAAAGAATGATGGATGAACACATAATACTTCTTCAAATGACGGAATACAACTTGACAACATTTGGAATGTAAACTAAGATTAAGCAGATAACTGAAATATATCTGTTAGAAACAGATTACAGTAGAAGCCATTTCCTTGATGGACCCATGGCTAGTCCCCTTCAATTTCTTTTTAAACATCAATCTTTGGGCTGAAATATTCTTTCTGTCATGATTTGTGGACTTTAAGAGCTAAAGAAAAGCGTCATCTCCTGGTCAGACCCTGTAATTCAGTGAAAGTGTCGTGATCTGGCCTAATAGCTTGCCTTAATTGCTAAATTCACTCACCTGCCTAGTTCTGCGAGGTTCATAATTTTCACTCATCTGATCCACCTGTGCTTTATATTCGCTTCAGCTCAAGCAATTGCGGCCAGATCATAGTTTTCTGTTTTGTGGTCTGTTTAGTTAGTTTTAATTTAGTTCCAAGGTTCATGTCCTCGTTCCTGGCAGCTAGTGGATAGAGAGGGTTTTTTGTTTGTCTTGTCCTCTGATCGTGTCCTGATCCTTCACCGCAGAGCCCTCAGGAATTTTGTTCGGAACGCGGAGAAGCTCAGTTTTATTCCCTTAAGCCTGGCTCTTAGGAGGAGACCAGTTTAAAGTCCTGCAGAAATTCTGGTGCAATGTCTTGTCTCTGTTCTCTCAACCATTGTGCCTGCCCGTCTGCATCTGAGTGTGTCTATGTCGGCACGCTTCTGGACCTGTCTGACTCTGGACTCTGAACCTGCTTGAACTCTCTGTGGATTTCTGGAGGTTTGACTTTCTGTTAGCGTAGTAAACTAGCCCCACCCGCCAACGGCCAAAATCATTTCTGCCTACGAGTGGTCTAGTGTTGATCAATGCCCAGGGCCCTAGAACTGGCAGGTCAATCACACACAGAAATGTTTTGAATTTCTGGATGCAAAGCGGGCAGGGTTTTGAGGTCCGTGATGACAAAGCTGGGCCTCCAATTGCTGGAAGTTGGAGGGGATTTCGCTGGGAGTTGGAGGGAAGTGGGCTGCCAATCGGCTGGAATTTGACTGGGAAGAGCCTTTTTAAATGGCTGCTACTGTAGGTCAATGTGGTGCATTTTCTTCATTATTTACATTTAAATTTATAGCTTTTTTTTTACTTGTTTCACCTCCATTTGTAAAATACTAATTTATAATCAGAATTCTCTGAAGCTAATTGCATGAGTAAGCAATTTGTAAATCTTCAGAGGAAATCAAGGAGTCACACTGTAAATCTTGCAGTGTTAAAGTAACACTTTAAAAGTGCCTTTGGTCCCACTCGGAATTAATGTTAAATTATAACTCTACGTAGTGTATACTTTACTCCAGTTGTTGTTGTGATAACTCTAAAAGAGTCAATTGACACTGCATACTTAACACTGTGCAGGATAACATTAGGCCTTTAAGGATTTGGGAGACGGTTTATGTCCAGGGTGTGTGGGGTCATCACAGATGTTACATGACCTTTTCATCCCTGAAAGTCTTCTCTGCAGCCTTTTTTGCTGTCTGGTCCTGTTTTGTGGCTTTGCTGAATCAGAGATGAATGTGCATAAAACAGCAGCATTGAAAGAGACGATGGGCAGCTGTCGTTAATGGTTGAACCTCCTGAGTTACTGTAGGAAGTCCAAGGTCTCATGGGCCTTCTTCTGAACAGCGTCTGTGTAATGACCCCCTCGGTGCCCTGTGTGTGCAGTTCTCTTAGGAGCTGAAGGGGAACCACAGTTGAATCAAATATGTTCAGGATGGTCGATAAGCCAGTTTTCCAGTAAACCAGTTCATCCCCCATCTGCTGATATGCCGAGTCTCATAGATGCAGGA
>NW_015150466.1:2319834-2323018 GCF_000732505.1 Cyprinodon variegatus
TGCAGGGCAGCATAAAGCCCACTGCCAACATTAAGACAGAAAAAAGAAAGAAATAAAATAACAAATGGTCAGTTCAGGTGTTTTATAAAATATGTGAATCAGGAAATTGTCTATACTCCAAACTGAACGATTGTTGTCCTCTACTTCAAATAAACACTGTAGATTTTATAATAGAAAAATGTTCTATTTTTTTTACTTTTTTTTTTATTTCAAAAGTCAATGTATAACATGGACGCATAAAAATCTGCATTTTATTTCAGTGTTAAATTCTGTTTAAAGTAACAGGTTAGAATTAAAAATTTCTCCAGACCTTTACTGGTTGATGATTTTCTTTAGGGTACCTCTGGTCTAATGGTTTGAGCAGTGTGCTTGTGCTCTGAGAAGGTTACACCTACCCAGTTTGATCCCCAGAGCCTCCACTCTGGGTCTCCGGGCAAAATGGCCCTTAACCCCCACTCTGCTCCCTGGGCGCCACACAATGGCAGCCCACTGCCCCCCCAAGGGGAGGGGTTAAATGCAGAGAGTTAAATTAGCAGCTGGCGAGCTCAAGTGGTAAATCACCCGTCTTGCAAACATTAAACCTGGGTTGGTATCCCAGCTGGGTTAAATGCAGAGAGTTAGTTTCGTTCCTCTGTACCTGTGACAGTGTAATGACAATAAAATGCTGGGAAAAAATAAAATAAAGTAGAGTTGAGGGAATGTTTAATTTGCGTTACTTTCTCAGTCATCCTAAGGGGGGGTTTAGTTTGGACTGATGTCTCCAGGGAATGGCTGTTAAATGCTGAAACTGTTCAGGCACTTCATGTTTCCCCTGCCGATGATGAAGACATCAGCCGTGAAGCTCGGAACAGACAGGATTGATCGTTGTGATGAGGAGCAGGAGAAGCTGATGTGAAGTATGGCTGGAAGGCCACATCTATAAACCCAGTGATTTAGGCCCAGCAGCTCTGCTGGGTGATTTCTGATCTCACAGCTCAAATACATCAAACTGTGACCCTGTGTTCATCACTTTCCGTCAAAGAGCAGAGGCGATGCAGTGCATCAAATCAGTCGTTCCGAGGGGGAGGAGTATTTGTGGACTTATCTGCGGCGCAGAGATACGATCTCTTGTACTAACTAGCTGCTCTCCATCTGTTCCCTGTCTTCGTCTGCCCTGTGAAGTCTTCCTCTCTGTTTATCTCTGCAGACTTGTCATCACTTCCTCTACTTATCACTCTCGACAAACTGTCCTCAAACTTCTCTCGCTCATTGACACAATTAAGGAGGCTCTCGTTAGGCTCCAATCAACAACGCTGAGAACTCCTCCGATCTCAGAAGTAACTCATTATCACCTTGACCTGCCACCGCTGGAAACAAACCTTCCAGCCTCTGTTCTCATTACTGTCTGCAACATCATCACCCCCCCCCCGCCAAAAACAATGCTATTTGTGGAGTCTCTGTGCTAATGAGAGCTCTGTTTACGTGTCAGAAAGCCAACAATCAGCTTGCTTTGAAGAAAGGTCACAGGATGGATGGAAAAACAGTCTCCATCATCCTTCATCGGCTCCTTTCTTCATTAGTTTTCTTTGTTGTTAGTTTATGAGTTTAAGGCAACAATGTAAAACAACAACTTCACAAAAAAAAAAAAAAAAAGTTATAAAACAATCCACTGGCCTTGAGTTTAAAGGCGTTTAGCTTCCCATCCAGGAAGCTTTTTCAATTCAAAATGCCAGAAATAGCCTTGACTTCGAGGTTTTATACAGTAGCCCATCAAAAACCTTGTTTTTGTTTAGAAAACATGCAAAAGGAAACAGACGAACGGGTCCACCCCGTTAGAATGGGGGTCGTTTGGCTCCTTTGTTAGCCTGCAATGCCCCATACCCATCTAAAGGGCTGGTTATCCTCCCGCAGCAGTGCGTCGCACTGAGCTTGATGCAGATGTTTTTGATTTATGCCCAATATTAAAGCGTGGTAATTAGTATGTTAAAAGTATTTTCAACTTTTCTACTAGATATTGTCATTAATAAAACCATCTATAAGTGAAAATGTGAAAAAGAGGAACTCCAGAATAGAGCAGCATTTTAGATGCAGCTTATCAGTGAGTTGTGCTGTTTTACAAAATGGGCTCTATAGCGCCTCATGTGGTCATTGAAGGCACCCTGGCGCATAGATCCATGTTGTATTCCTCTACAAAAAAGACCAAAAAACATTTAATCCTGATAAAAGGAGGTGTGGCTGTTTGCGCTCCTTCATTATTTAGGTTAAAACTGAGGAAAGCGAACAAATCAAACACTCTGCGAATACTTGGCTTTCACGAAATGGAAACAAACTGCTCAGTTTTCCAGATATGTTTCTTAATCCCATAGTTTAACAGAAGCTGTTTGGTCTCCATGTTTAAAAAAAAAAACAATAAATTACTGTGAGAGTGAAGTTATCAACAGATTCAAAACGGGATGCAAATAATTCATGAAGCAGAACTAAAGTTTCATACATTGGTTGATATTTTTCTCATAAATTCTGCATTTGATTGATTTCTGTGTAAATCGTTGTGCTTCTCATTTCTGACCATTTGATTTAGGTCCGAATTTTGGAAGTGTTGCCGGCTGATGCTGGTAGCTCCATATTTAAAATGAAGAAACACAACAAGGAAAACTTGAAGAGAATCAATGTCCTTCTAAACCCACTGAAAGCTTGTTTTATTTATCTTTATTCATCTTAACAGTAGATTTTTTCCATATTAGTTATTATTAGTGAGCTGGAACAGGAAAAACTTTCCTTGTTTCTCTTCTTTCTCTCAACCAGCCAAGCGATTGATCTATGGACCACCGTGAGGCATCCTTCTTTCTTTCAGAACCTATTATAGATTCTCCCTCAGGCCTCACATTTAATGAAAAAGGAATGAAAGCAATCCAGGGTCCATAAACCCGGTGCATCCAGTTAACCTATTATTTGCCACTTCAAGCTGCTCTGATTCTGCTGGCCCAGCATTACCAGGCTGTGTACAACATGTGTGTCAAACTCAAGGCCCGCAGGCCAAACCTGGCCCCCCACCACGATTAATCTGGCCTTCACCTGCAAAAGAATGAGACTTAATTAAATATTTTCTTCTTAAAAATGTTTTTTCCTTTAGCCAGTTCATGTACTGGGATACTGGGTACAAACCCTTCTCTCTCTCAAATTTTTTAATTTTTTTTTTTTTTTTTTT
>NW_015150466.1:2324150-2325871 GCF_000732505.1 Cyprinodon variegatus
ATATTAGGGATGCATTATATATATATTTATATGGAATACCTAAATAGAAAATAGAAAAGCATTCAAGATGTAAATAAAGATGCAATATTCTGAGATGTATCAACACATTATAATACAGGACTGATAACAGCTAAGGGGAGTAACAGCAACTGGATGGAGCTTTGATTCATTATTCGATTTGTCAATAAGTTATGCATTCACATATAGAGCAGTAATGCCAGTTTCTCACATTCTTTAGTTTGTTTTCTTTAATATAGACTGTATTTTCTGAACAACCGACGATGACATAGTTATTTAATTTTGGTGTAGAATTGATGAATTTGATTTGGAACCAACTGGCCCTTGTGCTTTAGATTTTAAGAGGAATATCCAAAATGCTATGCTTAACTACTCATTTTTTATAAATGTATTACATCCCTATTCAAAGTTTTGTTCAAACAGATTTGTTTGAGTTGTTTTGTCTGACTCCTAAGATCTGATATTAAACCCGAATCAATGAAATAAAGCTTGAAACTCGTCTGCTTTGATCCCCGCGCCGCCGAGAACACTTTTCCACCCAGTGATTTATCTACATCACTGTCCAACAAATTAACTATATTGCCGGAGTCGTTTGCAGTTTATTAGAGCAGCTATAAGAAACACATCATAATAATGGAGAAAAATGATTTGGTCGCTGTTGCTTTCTTCCCCTCCGTCCTCCAACGCCTACAGCTTCAATCTCTGGGTTCATAACTGTGTGCACAGCAGGGGTTAGCCAGCACACACACACGTGTGCAAACACTGAGGTGGTTTCATCCCACTTTCTCTGGAGATCCTAAAAGTTACACGGCTCCAGTTTTTGTGTGTTTCTGATTCCTTCTAGGGCTAAGGGTTGATTGCTTTCTCCCCACCCATGTAGCATCAGAAGGGTTGATAATAACAGCCTGGAAATCTACATGGAGAAATGTTTGTTGTTTTTGAAGTCGTGTTGATTGCTGGTGATTTACTGCCTGCTTGTGTGTTTGTTTGATTGTCATCCCCTCCTCGATCCTCCATTCCCCACTTTCACACCAAACCTTGTTCTTTGTCTGTGTTTGCCAGCTTAGCTGTGCTTTGCTCTCTTGAAAAATGTCAAACTGATGAGAATCCTTTAAGTTTCCGTGCCAAACGGTGTGAGTTGTCAATCTTTTATTTTTTACCTCCCAGCTTTTCTGAGAAAGTTAAAAAAAAAATATAAAGAGATAACTTAAAGAGATTAGGAAGCTTTATCTTCCAAAACTTCTGAAACAATTTTGGCCTCATGGACAGTGATTTCTGTCCTGAGCACGAGCCACTTGGCTTCCTGCTTTTCCTCCAGTAGATACATGCAAACTCACAATGAATCGGCCAGTCCTCTGCTTCAGACTTTATTAAAGTTGTAGGGAAATCATATTTAAATGTCAAATCATTCTAGCTTAAACATGTCTATAAATCTACTCTTTATCAGAAAATTTCTATTGCTAAATAGTGTTATTTCATGCAGGCCAGTTAGTTATACGTCAGCCTGAACACCTAAATTCGGCCAATGATATATCAGCGGTCATCTGTCAATCAATAAAGAAATAAGAATCATTTACTTTGAGTTCTGTCCCAGTGTTCACGGGGATGGACGTCTGTGTCTTCAGCAGGCGTAGAGCTAACAGAACTGGCAGCGTTGCGAGGCAAGGGCTCAAACATGTACGGCTGGAAGCCTTCTACACCAA
>NW_015150466.1:2328043-2330798 GCF_000732505.1 Cyprinodon variegatus
CCAGGGGACGACCCAGTAAGCCATCTCTGCTGACCTGGGAGCGCCTCAGGCTTCCCCCAGCAGAGCTGCAGGAGAATTCTAGATAGAGGGAAGTGTGGGAGGCACCGCTGAGGCTGCTGCCCCAGCGACCTTGATGAAGCGAGTACGAGAAACATCCTGTGTTGTCTCCCTGTTTGGAAATTGTTTCAGTGGAAAAGTTAAGAATACAGGAACATACAACAAATAAGAAAAAATGAAAATAGACCGTACAGCAAAAGGGAAAAAAAGTAATCGAGAAAAGAAAAAGCAATAAAGTTATTTAATAATAATAACCTGAAAATTAACACCTTTTGATAGTATGTATTTAATTAGGATTCCCAATGAGAGACGGTCACTAAGATCTAAATCAGTTTCAATCAGCAGTCAAAGAGAAAATGCTCTTTGCTCATCAGGATGTTGTGCTTTCGGTAATCTTATGCCCTCTGTCCCTTTAATTACTCTCAAACACACAAACTCTTCCTTTTGTCGCCTTGTTTACATGGTGAGGTTGAAATGAATGGATTTATCCTACAGGAGCAGGTAATGAGCACCAATAGAGGACAGACTGCAGCTCATATTTTCTCTGGAAATGGCTTTTAAATCAGTGCATAAATGTTTCTGTCGTGGGTCGAGTGTAGATTTTGAGCTCATTAGGAGGAGCCCTCAGACTTCAGGGACCTCTGTTCTTTGTGCTTTTCCAAAGTATTGATGAACGCCAAAGGGGTGGGGGGTTCAGAGGTGCATGTAAATTAGCTGGCGAAGGAAAGCAGGGTCTGACTGGGGAAGAAAACAAGGAAAATGAAACAGTTTTACTTCACAGAGGGAGAGAGATAAAAAGCAGCAAATCTGTAACAATAAATAATGTGACAAAAGACGTGAACGGAAACAAGGAATGTGACTTTCACCAACTGAGACAGGAGGAGGAGAAACGCAGGACTGAAGATTAGAAGAAATGCAGGAAGATAAGTGGAATAATACATGAGACAGAGGGAGCGATTGACATTATGACTGCCTCGCTGCAGCCGCTGCTATCTGCATCTGCTCACATTGTGTTTGCTTTGGCAGTAAGGACCTCTTTATACCTCGCCAGTAAAGCACCTTTTGAAATGAACTGGAAGAAATGAATGCACAAATTTCAAATCTGCCAGCTGAGTTCTTTCCCAGATCAAAACTCAGTCCTTTTCTTTGCTCCTATAGAGATTGGTGGCGGATAAATGGAGTCTGTGCTGTTCGTTTTAAGGCCGCGCCGATGGATGGGGGCCCGACTTCTCCTCTGGGATAAAAGCCCTGCTGATGGAAGCTTTTATGAAAACTCACCCGCTGCCTCCGGAAGGCGTTTTAATAACATAAACAAGCCATATTCATTTATCAGTCGGAGACTGTAGAAAGTGCAAATGGTGACTGCTTCAACGTCTTTAAAGTGTCAGATGGATGGAGATGTTTTCTACGGCTCTTTCTCATCAAGCTGGTGTTTGATGCGGGTCTGGTTCATGCGACAGATACCTGCTATCTTCTCACGCTGGTTCAGATGTGAGATAAACTAGTGTAAACAGAAATGACCATCCCTGAAGTGGTGCTGATTTTTAAGATGTTTCGTCACCTATCCAGGCGTCTTTGTCAATTCTGTCGGTTCCCCCACAGAGCAGTCGCTAGTTGGAGCGCTGATGTTTTTAATCTGCTTGGAGGTCCAACCTCCTGCTTATATTTTGTTGTGATGGCAATCAAATAGCCACAAATTGTTCTGGATTGTCCACTGAATCCTAATGGTAGTACTTGTGTAGGATAGCTTCCTTGAAACCTTTTTCAAACCATCTGACCTCTCTGTCCAAAATCTGAACACTTTGGTCTTCAAGGGTGTGTCCTTTGTTTGAGACGCAAAACATCACAGCAAAATCTCCCACAGAGCCGCGCGCTCCCATACGCCACCACACGCTTGTGTTTCTTCCATATAGGAGGCTGTACGGTACTGGATCGCATACACAACGCCACTCAGATTGGCTGGGTTTGGATGTTCTGTCTTTTGGATGAACCAGCTCTTGTCTGAGTGTGTTGTTTGGGTTGCAATGCACTGCAATGGTGTGTTTGGAGAAAATCCTGAGTTCCTTAGCCTATAATCCAGCCTTTCATTCGTCCTGTAATCCAGCCTTTCACTCATCCTGTTATCCAGCCTGTAACTCAGCCTGGAACTCAGCCAGTATCTCAGTCTGTAATCCAGCCAGTAACTTAGCCTGTAACTCAGCCTGTAATGCAGCCTGTAACTCAGCCTGTAATCCAGCCTGTAACTCAGCCTGTAATCTAACCTATAACTCAGCCTGTAATCTAGCCTATAACTCAGCCTGTAATATAGCCTATAACTCACACTGTAATCTAGCCTGTGACCTAGCCTTTGACTTAGCCTGTAACAGCCTGGAACTCGGCCTGTAATCCAAACCGTAATGCAGCCTGTAACTCAGCCTGCAATCCAGCCTGTAACCCAGCCTGGAACTCGGCCAGTATCTCAGTCTGTAATCCAGCCAGTAATTTAGCCTGTAACTCAGCCTGTAATGCAGCCTGTAACTCAGCCTGTAATCTAGCCTATAACTCAGCCTGTAATCTAGCCTATAATTTAGCCTGTAATATAGCCTGTAACTCAGCCTGTAATCCAGCCTGCGACTCAGCCTGTAATCTAGCCTATAATTTAGCCTGTAATATAGCCTGTAACTCAGCCTGTAATCCAGCCTGCGACTCAGCCTGTAAT
>NW_015150466.1:2331297-2334983 GCF_000732505.1 Cyprinodon variegatus
GTCTGAAAGCAGAGCGTAAACAAACGTACTAATTCAATCAGATGCTCCTGGAGCAGGTCTGAATGGGGCCCAAACGCTACCAGCAGAGCAGCCTAATTGAGGTCCATTTCTCAGAGATTACACAATAGTGTCACTAGGAGCAACCTTTTTGAGAAATTGATCTGCTTAGGAAAAACAGTTTGTTAAAAACAGGGTTTCCATGATGACTTTCATCATTTTGTAGATAAAGAACATTTAGACGATGTGACTGGGAGCTTATTGGAAAGTAAAGCTCCTGTAGAGAGACAGAACAAATGATCATCGGGGGACTCTGATAAGGTTTGTCTTTATGAAGGAAAATGTGGAGCAGAATATTAAAAGAAGAATCCCTGTGAGGGATCCATCTTTGATTGATCAATGAAAAGGGTTTGAAATACATATCTGCCTTCAAAGATGAGTTAAAACACCTGAGGTGTCATCATGCGGCGTGTCAAACTCTCTGGAGTTCATGTAGAAGACGGTTTCCTTTGTAATCCATCCTGGCTGTTGGAGATATCATTGAGTGACATTATTGTAACGAGCAGCCGTTTTCTCTCGCTAACGCCGGGCCCTGCAGCTTTTTTTTTCCCAGCCACTGACTTTTCCTTCCTGATGTTATGAAGAGGAATTGATGAGGCGCCTCCCTGCTCTGTCTCCAGCTCATCCTTCTCCTTCCAGGTCACACCCTGAATCCCTCCGTCATTCTCCACCAATTAGTGGATTCCTTCAGGTGTTTAACCCCAGGCTTCGCTATCGACTTCCTCCTTATGTTTATTCTCTTTCCCAGCATCCCCCTCATTCTGCCTGCTCCCCTGAACCTCATTTTATTGCCTCCATCTTTGACTAAACATTGAACTCAGATCTTAATTTGTGTTTCCTATAATAATTTATTTTCTTTCTTCTAAATTGTATTTTTGCTCCTTTCTTTCTCATTTCTTGCTCTTTCCCAGCCTCTTTAATTCACCATCTCCGAGTTCCCTATTTCTGCAGATTTCCAAAACTCAATTGTCCCTTTCCCTGCCTGTAGGCAGCAATGGTATTAATAAAGCTGGATTCAAAATAGATTTCCTTTCTGCTCCATTTTGAATTACATTACAGCGCAGTTTTGGCTCTGAGCATTCTTCTTCCTGTGGCTTGATAGCACAATATACATTCATTCTGTCTCTGTCCTGCTGACGGATTGCAGTGGCAACAACATTAGATGCTGCAGTCCTCTAATCTGTCCGCAGCTGCCGCAGAAAAGATGCTTCTTGATTTGCTCCCGATCAATAAAACAGTCTATGAAGTCCAGATTGAGACGGAGTTTTAGGGCAGATTAAGCTTCAGCCTCCTGCTCAGCAGAACAAGTGATGATTGTTTTACAAATCTTCATTGTATACCCGGCACCAGTTAGGTTGATTTTATGCTTATCCATTTATTTATTAATTGTTTCACGCTCTGGGCTGATAAACTCCTTAACTGTCACCTCAGGAGTGCTTAAAATGACTAACCAAAAGCAAACGCAAACATAATCAGTGGGTGTTCTTTAACCATTTGGAGTTTATGCAAGAGGTCCATTTTTGTACTGGGAACCTGTTTTTAGTTCCTGAAAGTGGAACTAGGTCAGAAAGTTGTAAAGGGTGAAAGAACTGAGGGCTAGAAATCACCCAAACGGAAGGTTGTGCAAAAAAACAAGTTTTCAAAGCCCTCAGAAAGATCTGCTGCTTTTACAAAGGTTTGCTTATTGATGCCATAATGAACCTACAGGTTCTACCTCAGTAATGAAGCAGTGATTTCACATCATCGCTCTTCCTGATGGGTTTTTAGGAGGGGTACCTCATTTAGGAGCCACAGTTGCAGAAAACTGATCTAAAAATAAGTTGACACGTTTTCAAATATTTATTTTTCCCCTAATTTGAAAAGCTAAATAAGATAATGTGACAGTGGAATAAGGATATTTGCCCTTATAACAGATACATAGATATTATGCACTTGAAATAAGATGATTTCGAGTTTGTGTTTAATTAAATTCATAAATCATCTTATTACATTGGCAAATGGTCTAACATACAATGGAAAATACTAATGTTTTGTAATACCTAAGGATTTATTTTTCTGGTTATTTTGATAGCAGCAAAGTGACGGAGAAAGCCTAAAAATAAAAGATTATTTTGACATTATGAAACATGAAAAAGAAGAGCCTGAAGGAGAGAAAATGAGTCAACCTTTAAGACCTTTGTGCTTGTTTTTTTACATCATATGACAGAAATATGTGGCTCCCTTCTAGATCCTTCTGTCCACACCTGCTCCCAATCAGTTGATTAGTCCATTCATTGTTCTCTTTGCCATATATTCCTACTCTGCAGTTACATTTTGCTGCATTCCCTCATTCATTGTTTCCTTCGTTTTATTCCTTCTCAGTGTCTCCTAGTATTTGTTTCCTGAGTTTCTTGTCAACAACTTCAGAGTGCTCTGGTTCAAAAAAAGTTTTAATGTGACTCATTGCTGTTTTAGCTACAAAGAGCTAGCGCTACAGGACCTAGCATACATCATTTACCCTGAACACATTCGTTTGACAATGTTTAAATTTATTAAATTAAACAGCTTACAGTTTCTTTACTGCATTGTTTTTACTTTAAAAAAATAAACATTTCCCAAACAAAGTTTATATCTGCATCTAATTGTGGATCCGTTTAATAGTGTTTTACCTATTTAGATCTTTTTTTTCTCAGTACAGCAGATCAGTAGTTCTATGTCCCTCAGTTTGACCTCATAAATTAAAACTGAAATATTTTTATATTAATGTTAATATAGAACACCCAAAGAAACCAAAGTGAATTCTGGGTTTAAAATATCTCTAAATTTTTTTTTTTTTTCGCAGATTATTAAATTCTTTTAATTTGAGTTCTTTTTTAATTTTTTTTTTTTAAATATTTCTAACTCCCGATCGTCTCCCTGCGTTCTTAGCTGTCACTTTAATGGTTATAGGAAACCCGTTTGTCAATAAAAACTCTGACATTATTAGCTTGGTTGCCTTTAGGGATCAGAGGAACCTTTATCACTGAGTCGTTTTCAAAACAAGCTCCTCGGCTCCAAACTTGAATTCAGACGCTCCAAGTAATGGTTTAACTATCAGTCGTTGACTCCATGCTGGGAGGTGTAATTAAAATCCACTAAAAGGCATCTGTTCCGACTCGATTTAATCCAATTTATCCGAGACGCGGCGCTGCGGGGTGTCGCTTTGTCTGCTGCTGTTCTGTGCAGCTCTTATTGTGTTGCTGCTCCTGTTTTCTGTCTAAAATCTCTACATCTGACGTTACACGTGTAGAGATACGTATCTGAGAGAAGTCGTCTGTGATCGGAGGGAGCTTTAAAGGGTGATGAGCTACTTTACAGACTCTTAAATCTGTCATGATTAGGAGGCTGATGACTGTTTATGTTCTCTGCTACTTATTGTTAATGAGGATTTGCTTTGACTTGTGAAAGAAAATCTTTCTTCCACCTAAAGAGAACTTTTGTAGTAAAATAAAAGATTTGAAGATGTTATTTTCTAATAACTATACTATTTAATTCAGTCTATTTCTATAGCGCCAATTCACAACACATGTCATCTCAAGGCACTTTACAATTCAATCGGATCATACAGTAAAATTGAATAAAAGTTTTCTATCTAAGGAAAACCAGTTGAT
>NW_015150466.1:2337437-2339405 GCF_000732505.1 Cyprinodon variegatus
GAACTGATGTTATTTTATTTTAATCTGACTGAATTGATATGAGTTGATTTGATTCAAATCAAACAGTATTGATTTGAATTGATTTAATTTAAAGTAAATTGAAAACTCGGATTATCCATCCCTCATCTGCATGGGAAACATGTAAAAACTCTGGTATCCCTTTGTTCCTCTTTGAGAAACAAAAATCACCAGAGCTCCTAAAAATCCCATAAAATCCCATTTGATGATAAAACTAAAGCAATTATGGACACTGGTCCATAATGTTAGGAAAGGTATCAAAAACAGGACACTTGCCTGCCCCCCCACCCATCCCCACCACCACATAAAAGCATCCCGGCACACAAACACACCCCCACAGACAAAAACACACACTAACACACTGGGTAAATCCTGCAAGTTGAGAAAAAACCCGCGAGGAGTTCCTGTGATGTTGCTATTTTGCTCTAAGGTTAATCTTAATGGGAGAGCTCCCATCTGTGTGTGTGTGTGTGTTTATATAGAGGTTATGCTGCTATGTGTTTGCAGGGAGGATGCAGATAAAAAGTGCAGCCTCTGCAACATATCAACAGTCACACAGCTAATGCTGAAGATGCAGCATTAAAGCCGCAGGTAAAGTGTGTGTTGGTGGAAGTTTGCTTGGATCTCCAGAATTTATTAGATTTCTAGCCATTGGCCAGAGTAGTTCCAATAATAAGTCATTTCCCCTTCGCGTTCTGCCACGGACCAACATGAAATATCCCACATCCAAACACAAGCAAACGCAGGCAGGGATGAAAACTTGTCCCTGCTGTGTTTCTCCCAGAGGGGAGCTCTCTGTGTTCTCTCTCCGTGTTTTTCCCTGACACTGCCTCTGCTTTTTGTCTACTGTCATTTTTTTTCATCCTCTTGCCTGTTGGGTCTCCTTTGAAAGAAGAAAAGTGAATAAAATGCTAAAAAAAAAGAAGAGTGAGAGAACTAAAAAGAAGAAAGTATAGTGCGGCCCTGGTATGAGTGGCCATCGACTGAGAACCGAGGTAAAGCATCATTTAGACGTCAGCTTTCAAATAATTAAGGTCATTTAAGCAAAGCAGGAACTAAAACTCAGTTCTATGTGAACTGAAAGTATAACTGGAGTAAATTTTGACAAATTATTCAATTTTTAATCTCTTCTACAAAAGTCTAACAGCCTCAGTAATGATGGGTTTTTAATCCATTTTCGATTTATTGACTTTATTGATCTCACAGTATAGAAATTTACTTTTTGCATCAGCTAAAATAGTCAAAGAAGAAGACTGTGCCAAATAATGAAAAATGTGCATGGGATATAGATAGATAGAAAAAACTGAGAACCAGGAATACTCACAAATAGGAGGCAGCAACAGTGACTGAGCAGGAGGAGCATATATGGGAGAGAGAAACAAAGATCAGGCTAATCAGCAGATTGGGAGCAGGTGTGAACAGATGAAGCTAGAAGGGAGATAAGTAAAAAGGAGACTGACACAAGAGGGCAACAAAGGGCAAACAAGAAATACCTTAGAACTCAAATATATCCTGAAATCACCAAAAAATAGGAATTAAACCAATAAAACTAGAAGGAAAAATGTGGATCAAAGTGAAACTGAAAACTTAAAAAGAAAACTTGAACCAAAACCGTGACAATACTGGGTTATTGCACGGGGTGTTTACATGGGTATTGATATAGATGAATTTGTCCAAAACATGAATGAATTTGACTAAATAACATAAAGGACACACATACAAACGTCATCATTTCCCCTGATTTGGGTAAAACTCCAAGCGGACGGAAGAGAGACCAGAGTTTTCACATTTCTTTGCCTTCTATGCAGGTGACTGTCTGGGAAGCCAAGTCTGCACTTACTTCCAAAGCACCAATTTCATTCTTTCAAATTTTTTTTTTTGGGGGGACCGATAAAATATAATTCAATTCAATTCAGTTTATTTCTATAGCGCCAATTCTCAACACATGTC
>NW_015150466.1:2341380-2351742 GCF_000732505.1 Cyprinodon variegatus
TGATGAAGCTTTAGCTACAATGGTGGAGGAAGGGATGGAGGTGGGTTTAAACGGGGTCATCTGAATGAATCATCCACAGCCTGCGCACTAGGCAGAAGACAAGTTGCGGCTCGTAGGCCTTTTAAGATGAACTTGGATGCCGATTGATTTTCGTGGAGGTGTGGTTCAAAGCTGATTGGCTGTGTCCCAGGTGGATGTAGGAGAGCGATCAGTTTCTTCAGTTGAGCTTCCGCCTAGGCTCTATTTCTCACACTGAGACCCGATACTCTGATGCGATCTACCTGCTCACACTGTACGACTAAAAACCAAGTTGGACTCACCTCCGCAGTGAAATGGCGCTACTCGGACTTGTCTATTTGGAAGTAGAAGGGGAATATGAAGATTATTAGAGTGAAACGCGCTGCCTTGGTAATTTGTTCAATTTTGTGCTGAAAGCCCAAAAAATTTAATTCGACAACATATTTGGACAAAGACATGGCTGAGCAAAAATGACTACTACAGTCAATTTTAAAGAAAGAACTCCATTTCACTCATTGCATCCCTGCCATGCTTCTGTGTTTTCATCTGAGAGGAGGAAGAAGAAGAATCCTTGTTTGCAGAAAGTAACTTTTAAGTTTTGGGTCATTGAACTTTGTCTCAGAGAGTAAAACTACATGCTGTTCTGCCTCTTGATGAAATCATCCTGTTAGTTTAATGAACTATTTTACACATTCCCAAAAAAACGAAACAGATTTTCCTTTATTTTGCATAAAAGTAAGGTACCAAGATGTCAATATCACCTGCAGGTTACTGTGCATATACCTGACTCTCTCAGTAAGTACACTGTCAGGTTTATGTGACAGAAGACCCTTGGTTTAAACCACAGGGTGCTCCCTGCCCCGGGCCCCTGCAACAGGAGAGGATACAGCCATGACAAACAGCAATTATTACTTTTATTATCATCATTATCATTATTACAGTTTAAATATCTATTCCCCCCAATTAGGATGAAGTTACAGACTGCTATTGGGAATTCTGGGAAGGAAACCTGGACATTCCAGGATGAGCTGGAATGCTTTGCCTCATGGCGACTAATGCACGGTCCATAATCTCTGTGCTGCATGCGCTGCTGCAGAGCTTGGTCGCATTGTGCTGTAGCTGTGCCATCTCCGCTGCCCTTTCACAGCGGCCGATCGCTAACATGCCAACCCCGGACCGTTCCTGATTAATGAGGCCAGCAGCCTCGGCTGGGACCGCATCCCTGTGGAGCCGTACCATTGTTCCTCCTCTACGCCTACATATTTCACCCCATCTGTCAGTTGGCACCTTCTCACTCTTCCAAAGAGTACTCCAGCTTACCCAAACTCATTATTAAAGTCCAGTTTTAGAGACTTTAGGACCCTACATTCCTTGTTTGTAATTCTGTTGATATGGATATGAAATGTTGGAGGTGAAGGCGGTTCAGGGTGGGTGTGAAGAACCGACTTTAATGGATGTGGAGAAGAATAATTAAGGCGGCGCAGAGGAGGAAATGAATGATATAGAAAATATGGCATTTGTCATTGCCAAGGTCATCTGGGGAGGTCTCATCCCTGTAACGATGTAAACAAAGTTATAATTCAAAATAAGCTCTCCATACAGCTCCATCTCCCCGCTGCTGCTTTATTCAGCAGCTCCTCTCCTCTGCTCCTGTTCTTAGCGACAATAGATGACCTTTGACTCTATGGAGAATAAGATGGGTATTAACTCCAAAAAGAAATGATCCAAACTTTATTGATCCCAGCAAATCTACCTCCATCTCTGATTAGGAAGAGCTCATGTTGGTATTAGGCAGATTTACAGGGGATCAGGCTGCTTTAGACCCAAACCTAAAAGCTACGGGATTAAGAAAATGTTCAGTTGTTGTAGTGGAGCTGAAGCCATTTATGCTTCAGTGGCTTTAGGTCAGAGTACGGAGGGAAATTTGTTCCATTATTGTTACAGAGAACACGTTTGGTAAATGGAAACCAACAACAAAAAATGCAATCCAGAAACTTTGAAAAATAAATAAAACGGTTTTGGAAAATGACTGTTTTCTTAAATGTATGCTCTTCAAATTGCTTTTTTTGTGTTTGTTTTAGAAACCCAGTTCTCTTCTCTTTAAGTGCGATAGAAACTCATTTTTAGCCAATAAAATGTTGTTGCTAACGTCCAGCAGACCAATAAAAATGCATCTTGTTTTGGGGGTGGCGTCCCAAGCAGCATAATACAGGTTAAGGAACGAAATCCAGGTTAAAATTCTCCCACCTGACGAATAAGGCGTACGTTTGCATCGCAGCGAAGGGAAGATTCCTGATCTGGTTCCATTGCTGACTTGATTACATGTTACTAACATCAGGTTTTTTCTCCTTTCTGCTCCATTGCTTTCAACAGCTTTTAATGTTTGCATTTGTTTTTTTGTTTTTGTTGAATCAAAATGAATTTAATACAAATTTAACCTTAAAAATAATAATTATAGAAACTCAATTTTTTTAAAATATCTATTTTAAGAGCACTTCTTCTAAGAAATAAAGCAGAAACCAGACTGAATGGAAAGCTTTATGAGGATGTTTCTTCAGAATACTGGGTTGGTATCTGAGGACCTGCTGGTTCCATAAGACCAAATTAAATAAAACAAAACTTCTTTCCAATCTTCCTCTCTACGAATCTGAATTTAAATTTTTTTTTTGTTCAAAAAACACCTAAAGCTGTTTTAATAATAATAAAATGCATGATCAAGATGCATCTCATATTCAGCTCATTACAAAGTTGTGAGATTTACACTTTTATTTGTCAGAAGTTGCTTTGCTCTTCAGTATTAGCATCTAATAAAATTAAGATCAAAATAACTGTATTTTATTTGAACAAAATAGTTTTAATTTCATGAAAGATCATTGCATGTAGACAACAGATTCTGTCTGTGGCCACCAAAGGCTGTGAACCTTCCCCTCCCTGCAGAGGATTAAGGAATAAGAGGACAAAGCAACAGCTTAAACGGATATTTAAGAGCAAAAACATGAGCTGAATGAACTAAATGTGAACGTTTGCTATGAAGATGCAGCAGAAACATTCAGCTCAGATGGTCTGGAAGCTGCTCATCCAGGACGACTAATCTTTGTCTCAGTCGGCTCGTCCCACGCTGATTTAAGTAGCTTGTGGGAATAATCTAGTTAATACACTGGACTGCATTCATATAAGTACTGATGATATGGTTTTAGGAAGGCCAAAGGTTGGGATGTAAATGTATTGCTTTCCTGTAGTTCAGACAGGAAATCTGCTCTTAGACACTAAAACTAGCAACGTCTCCCTTGATGGACAATAAAATAGTTTTCTCTTATCTTCTGTTTCATAAATAATCCTCCTGCTGAGCAGTTGCTCGTCTTGCTGCAGTTTGAACGTCTATTTTTTGTGCAGCAGTTTATTCCATATATTCTCCGAGGTGTTGACTTCCTGAGCCCATTTCTGCTGGAGGTTTCTATCTGTTAAAAGGGAGTTTTTCCTCTCCACTGTCGCTGCAAGCATGCTTAGTGTGAGGGATTGCTGTAGGGTCAATGAGTCGATGCAATCAGCTGGTTTTCCTAAGATAGAAAACTTTGTATCAATGTGACTGTATGATCTGGTGAACTGGAAAGTGCCTTGAGATGACATGTGTTGTGAATTGGCGCTTTAGAAATAAGCTGAATTGAATTGTTTCCTGTCTGAAATGTGAGGACTCACCATCACTCCTGCTCAGAGTGAAGCCTGTTTTTCTGCTTTTATTTCTAACGTTCGCCTCCTGTTTTGCCTCCGCTCCATTTCAGCTCTACTCTTTGATTCTACAGATTCATATTTTTTGCATATTAGATGCTTTTTTTCAAACCCCTCTACACCCAACATGCATTCCTCACTGTTTTATTTTCCATACAGATCATGAAAACATGGATTATTTGTGGGGTATGGTTTCTCTCAGTAGTTTCCTCCATTTAAAAGTCTGTTTTTTTACTCCAAAGCTTCTCAGTCGATATCGTTGGTTCTTTAGATTAAAGTAGGAGACTAACTTGAATATCAGACATTTAGGCCAACAGAATCGCCCCATGATCCCAGATTAGCCACTTGTTTAAGAGTCTAACCAGATTAAAGGGATGCCTTTTTTTTCAGGAATTAGTGGATCAGGTCCTGTTCTCCTCTGACTGTCTGTTTCTCCATCTGCTTAATCCAGATCCCGTCCATGGGCCCCAAAACGTCAACGTGGTGGATGTCCGCGCCCGCCAGCTGACCGTCCAGTGGGAGACGTTTGGCTATGCCGTGACACGGTGCCACAGCTACAATCTGACGGTAAACCGTCCCAAGCATTAAACCTCATAATAGGCGTAGGTTTGCATAGGGACAATAGGGACCTGTCCCTATGTGATTCGATGTGCATAACATGATTATATTTTACACTACAGCATTGTTGCAGCAATCGCTTCTTTTCCTTATGCAGGCCAGTAAGTTATACGTCAGCCTGAACACCTAAATTCAGCCAATATTTTATCAACGGTCATCTGTCAATCAATTAAGGAATAAGAATAATTTCCTTTCCCTTTGAGTTCCGTCCCAGTGTTTTCAGGGATGGACGTCTGTGTCTTCAGCAGGCGTAGAGCTAACAGAACTGGCAGCGTTGCGAGGCAAGGGCTCAAATATGTACGGCTGGAAGCCTTCTACACTGTTTTATACAGTAGCAGTTTTATACAGTTTTTGTTTAAAAAAAAACATGCAAATTGAAATAGACAAACGGGTCCAACCCTTTGTAATTGGGGTAATTTGGCTTCTTTTTTTAGCCTGCAATGCCCGATACCTGTCTATGTCTCTGAAGGGGGGTCGTTAAAGGGAATTGTTGGTCTGGCCAAAGAAGCGAGGTCTTCTGCTCTCCTGTACAGGAGCTGGGATTACGATGGTAGTGGGAAAGGATCAACTCAATTGCTGCATTGTAGGGTTTTTATTTATCAGCAGGCTGAAAACTTGGCTGATAAACACAAACTACTTCCTGGAAGTCATGGATTTTACATCACAGCGATCCTCCACTTTGGTAGTTCTTGATTTAATAGATAAAAAGAAGTTTTAATTGGTCTGTTTGGTGATCTAAAAAAAAAAAGAAAATCAAGAATCACAATGCATGAATCAGGAAATGAGAGCGTTATGATGTACAGCAATTGGACATTGCTTGCGGCGTCCCCCAGGAGTCAGTATTGGAACCAATGCTATTTATTCTCTACAAAAAGCAATGTATGTGAGGTTTTACAGGTATTCAGGTTCATTTTGTTTGCTGAAGATAGGCATATTTTCTGTACAGGTGAGTGCATAGAGTAGTTCATGGATGATATCACACCAGAGATAATTAATAAGCTAAAAAACTGGTCTGAAAAAAAACAAACTGTCCTTGAAACCCAAAATAAATTCATGTTATTTGGAAACAACAATGGAAACAAAGATGTGAAAATTAAACTAGATACGGTAGAGCTGAAACAAGTAATTTACCTTAAAGTCTGAGGTGTGATTATTGACTGGATTCTTAGTAAAGTTACAACATTTTTTGAACTGTTAATCTTTACACATTCTGTTACTGTTCACTGACTTTCCCACAGCTGAGCTATTGTGTAGAAGTCAATGCTAACACCTACAGGACGTCAGTAAAACCACTATGAAAGCTGCAGAAAAGAGCCATCAGGGTAATCCATAAGGCTGGATACCATGAACACACTGATTTATTATTCATTCATTCCTGCTGCTTAAATCCTCTGAACTGGTAAAGTTTCAAAGCTCACAACTAATGTGTTAAGCTAAAAATGAAAAAAGTATACAAAATATTTCATTGTTTATGGTGCCTCCTTTCACTCTAACGGCTTTATTTAACTAAAAATAGAGCAAAGACAAAACATAAAACACAACAATTTTCAGAAAACTTTGTGAGCCATTGGAGTATAGATTTCTAAAGTCATATTACGAGAGTTTTCTACTTTAAAGTCATAGGGAGATCATATTTAAATGACAAATCATTATTGCCTGAACATGTATATAAATTTACTCTTTATCAGACAATATCGTCCCAAAATGTAGAAAATTTGTATCGTTAAACTGTGTTGTTTTTCCCGTTATCTTGTGCAGGCCAGTTAGTTACACAACAGCCTGAACACCTAAATTCGGCCAATCATATATCAACAGTAATCCGTCAATCAAATGATTTCGGTCATAGCATCTCGATTCATATGTTGCAGCTAATATACACAACGGGAGAATTCAGGAGAAACGGATAACCATTTCCCTACGACTTTAAACAATTACAAAAACTCAATGTCTTATTAGCATTTACTAGGTCTGAGTAAAGGATGTTATATTATAAGATTACTGACTGTTAACAGCGTCATACTGTTCGTATCATTTCTCTAAACTTTTTTTTTTTACTGTTTTATGTTTTGACTCTTTAATTCCCACCCAAAACGGTTTTTCTTTTAATTCAAACTAAGACATTTTTATTTATGGACTCTCTTGCAGCCCATTACCTAAAACTGAAACTAAAAGCTTTCTAAACCAGTTATTGTTCCACCGGGATTACTAATATTGTTCTTGTCTGCGTAAAACTGACTAAATGCTCGTTTTCTTTTGCAGGTTCAGTACCAGTACGTGTTCAACCAACAAGAGTTTGCAGCAGAGGAGTTGATCCAGACGTCGTCTCATTACACGCTGAGGGGACTCAGGCCCTTTGTCACAGTCAGGCTGCGCCTCGTTCTGGCCAACCCTGAGGGAAGCAAGGAGAGCGAGGAGATAGTCAAGCAGACAGAGGAGGATGGTGAGAAGCGCTTTCGACACGTGTTGCATCAAACTTCACAATGAGCTATTGATCCAAAATAGAAGCAGGTTAGTTGAGTCTGGAGGCAACGAGGTATATGATTGGGCTCTCCCCAGAGAAAGCCTGCAGCTCCCCAAAAAATGAGTCATTATAAACATCTCACAACAGCCACCGGCGGTTCGTTGAAAACAAACAGCTGAACCAGCCGCCTACCTGCTCCGAACGCAGACTCCTCCAACAGAAGGGACAGGATGAGAGATGTCGCTGTCTAAGCCTCGCTGTGTGACTGACAGACAGCCAGGTTCAGGAACTGTGGAGCTAAAAACATGAAAGCTAGAAGTGCTTGATATGTTATGGTAGAAGAAAACAGAAATGTCTCCAACAGCTTAGGCCTTTAACTGTAGTCTCAGCAACTTGTTTTTTTACTTCGTTTTAAGGAGCACAGCCAGGCATGGCAGGGTGGCTCAATTACAGTTTTGTCCAAGTTGTTATCTGAGGTATTCTGTGGAAAAAGATTTTGCTTGGTGCTGCTTAAAAGTGTATGGCAGCAAAGTTTGCAGCATTGCTGCCTTATAGCAAGACCTTCCTGGGTTTGATTTACAGCTTATTTCTATGTATCCATAGTTTCTCTCCCACAGTCTAAAAACATGACTGCTAGGATGGTTGTGTCTTTCTGTTGCCTTGGGATAGACATGCAACCTTTCCAGGTGGAACCCCGGCTTTCACCTATTGACTGCTGGAGATGGGCACCACTTGATAGAAATGTAATTTTGTCATGTTGAAACCAAACAAGTTAACCAAATTGTTTAACATTTAATGTGAAAAAAGACCTAGTTCTTGACATGGGTGACCCGGGTTCAAATCTGACCTGTGGTCTCTCCCACTCTCTCATACCCCCTTCCCTGTCAGCTTCTTGTCAAAAAAAACAACTAAATTCCTCAAAAAGAAAAAGACAATAATAAATTGTTCATAGTTGTGGTTTGTCTGTTTGCATTACTCCTCTCTGCCGTAAAGCTAATTGATCCATTGTTTCCATCTTTATCTCCACTGCCTGCATCCTCATGCATTCCATCCTGTCTTAATAAAAAACAGTGCCAGATTATTGAAAGCCATCATCTGAATAAATGTCCAGCGTTATTTCCCATCCTTTTTTCCTGCTTTTGATCTATTTTTTGCTTTCTGGATTTCCCTGCTCTGCCCTGCCCATGTCTAATATCCTTTTGGGTTTGGATCTCTTGACGTCAACCTGGCCTCTGCTCTGCCTCCAAACCACAGCCTTGTGCCTTTTTCTTGGATTTGCCTGTCTTAATCTGTCTCCCTGTGCTCGAATTTGTTTTTGTGCATGACTGAAAATTCAAACCTGTACCCTAACTGTGACCTGTTTTTGGTCCCACAACTTAACCAAGTTTCTGTTCCTCGATCAAACAGTTTTGTTTTCTTTTTACTGGAACTAAATTATTCCTGCATGAGTTCTTACTGGGGTTTATGGTTAAGGCTCTTTCTTTAAACCATGGAAACTCCTTCACAACCTGTCAAGTTCTCAGTCACACCATCTTGCTGCTGTACTGAAGGAGCCATAACTGTTCTTCCCTGCTTTTCTTTGGATTCAGGTACCTGACTCCTCAGCTCTTGGTTGGTTCCTGTCAAACTCCAAATTTTTATTCTAAATAGATTTCTTACAAGTTTCAAGTTGATTTTCTTCCCAAGAAAAAACACTTCAGTTAATCAAGGACAAACATTTTACCAGATAAACACTCAGAACAGGTCTCCCTTTCATGGCATGAAGGAGGCTGTGTGAACTTACTCTTATCTCTCATGACCCTCCCTTTACCCTTGTCTAAAGTTCAGAGGCATCTGCTTTCTGTCCCCCCTACCTTAAACATTACAACATAGAGGCTGGTGCAAGATTTCTCTTAAATTACTCATTTTCAGGCAGGCACACTCAAAACATTTTATTTCACAAATAGGCCAAAGAAAAATATGGTTCCACAGTGGGTTCTCCGGCTTCCTCCCACTGTCCAGAAACATGACTGTTAGGTTAATTGGCTTCTCCAAATTCTTCTTAGGTGTGAATGAGTGTCCTGTTTGTCTCTGTTTTGCCCTGTGATGGACTGGCAACCTCTTCAGGGTGTACCCCCTCCTTTCACCGGTAGATAGCTGGAGATAGGCATCATCATCTTGTGACCCCGGTAGGGATAAGCGTGATGGAAAATGAAAGGATAAATGAACTTGACTGAACTGACATTGGAGAAATATACCTCTACATTTAACCCATCCCCTTGTTGAGCAGTGGGCTGCCATCGTGGGGCACCCAGGAAGCAATCAGGGGTTAAGGGTCTTGCTCAGAGACCCAGAGTGGCAGTCTGGGGAGAGGGACCCAAACTCAGAACCTCAGGATTCCAAGCTTAACCACTGGGCTGCATGCTAACAAAGAACTGGTTAATGATAGGTGTTATCATCGCATTGAGGCTCTGATCTGATGTTAAGTTGTTGGTTTGTTGGTAAAGAATAAATAAGGCCTTCAGATTCCAGAGGCTTAGATTGTTTTTCTGTATAGATATCGAAGAGCATGCTTAAATGCCTCTGAATAACAAAAAGCAGATATTAAAAACTCTGATCTCCAATCTTTATTCCTTCATATTTTACTCCTACAGCAGAGAGAGATTAAAGCAATGACTGAGATTGTATAATCCTTTTATCATAGAAGTCCCAGTTCTGATCCCAGTATAATAAAAACCACTGGATTTATTTTTCAGTGCCAGTTTGACTCTGAAATGTTTTTATCAACTCCTGCTGCTGTGTTCTGATCAGAGCCAACTAATGGGTTTAAAGAAGGTCTAAAAAGCAGGATTGGCATCCTGTCCACTTCTCATACGTCTGACTTATCTTAGAAAACATGGAAACAGTAGAACCAGTATGTTGTGTAATCCCGTATTATAGTGTGAGATGTAATCCAGACCCCCTCTTCCTGTGTTCATATTTTCCTCAGAGGATTAAACTCTAATTCTTGTGACATGGTGAAAAACACAACAGGATTGATCAGGAAAACAAAATGTGGCTCTGATGAGCCGTCCAAAAATGTGCTCCCTTTAAATTAGCATTGAATGCTTTATCTTTATTTAGAAGGCTGTTAAAGGCAGTAGAACTGATGTTTACTTTTGTTGGTTAAACTAATGTGCATCACAGGGGGAAATAAGTTGTCCCTTTTATACTTTCTGAGCATAATTTCCAGTTACAAAGCTCTTTGTTCAGGAATGAGTCAGAAGGAGAAAACATCCAACATGTGAGCGCGACAATGCAAGCAGCAGACATTAGCTCTGATCATTATTACTGCACTAAAACATTTTTTTTTATGAACAACACTATGGAGAAACAGTTTATAAATAACAAAATAAACTAAAAAAAGTCGAAAAATGATTAACTGTATTTTCTGGTACTTGCAGTTTTTACCTCAAACCTTAAAGGGGAAGTCCGGTCAGCAAGAATTAATGTGTCATTATTGATATCTAAAACTAATATGTATGGAATGATTTAATGAATTTAGCATTAATCAGTAAACA
>NW_015150466.1:2351752-2370397 GCF_000732505.1 Cyprinodon variegatus
AAAGAGTTATTCCACCAGAAAGGTGGAATAACTCTTTTTTTTTTCCCACTTTTACCCGATGTATTACACCATCCAGCTGCCATGCACGTGGGCATTGTTTAACTATAGCTTTGGTGAATTTCAATGGTGAAGTCCTCTGGAAATCTTCAATAATTGTTGTTGATTGCAGATGTGTCGCAATCAGCAACCCATTGATTTTTCATGTAAAGCGGGGAGAACTGCGTTAGGCTTACCGCACCGTGACGTCACTGCTGGAAGATGTCGGAGTGAGGTGTTACTATATTTGGGCAAAAATGGCCGCCCCCAGACTCAGTGATCACAACGAAATTTATTGTTTTGTTGTTTTTTTACTGATTAACGGTAAATTCATTAAATCACCATGAACATATTAGTTTTATGTATAAAAAAATTATCCATTGATTATTCCTTGCTGACCGGACTTTTCCTTTGAGCTATTGAGAGTTAATTTCAAGTGAATTATTTTTTTAACAACCCTAGTAGGAACTTTAGTGTTTTTGGGTTTGTTAAAGCGGGTCTGTAAAACTTAGAGGTTTTATAGTTATTTTACACATGTCTGAACAGCTGTTAGCTCTTGGCTTGACTCCTCCATGAGAGTGTTTTCCAAACTGATCTCCCTTCCTATGCATGTCTACTGCAGGGAATGAACTGATCCTCGTTGCTACAGCATGGAGCTGGCTCTGTGTGGCTCATTTAATGGCAGCTTTTCACCTCTCTGGAGCTGCTAAAGCGACATAACATTCTCAGTGCAACCTTCAAAAAATCACTCTAATCAACATTTCTGTGTTATTCCTGCACCCCTCAGCAGGACAACTTACTGGCATGAATTATTAGAGCCCCGGGTGTCAATGTTGTCCAGCAATTCAGAACATATCCAGACACACTGTTTTAAAGCTGCTGCTGTCTTTCCAGAGGCATCATGTTGCCCTGATTCAGAGCAGAGCCCAGGCCCCTCCACAGCTGCTAATAATTCATTTATGCCTCAGATCCTCTCAGCACCATTCCTGTGATAAACTGGAATAGCTTAGCGCCTGATAAGCAGGGCTCCCTGTTCTTGTGCTGTTCTCAATGCTAATATATTTTGGATTTAGCTTCTGGGGAACATCACGTGTCAGCCTGAACATCCCACCTTCACCAACCGAGCATGCACTAACTGCATGATGCCTACAGGCAAAGCAAACACATCTGTGGAGAAGAAATTGCTTTAAGGGTTAAAAAAAAAAAGTCATAATTGTTTTCTTCTTAATTGCTTTTTGTTTAAGCGTTGTTAATCTCCTGGTTGTAAGTCAGTAATTAGGGAACAGAAGAGCAATTGTTCACACGCAGGCTAATTATTGTTTGTACGGTAATGGCTCCTGCAAATCAATCGGCTTCCCTCTCTTTCACAAACAGACGTGTAAGATTTTTTTCTATTACTTTCCAATCTTGCTGAATACACAGAATTTATCTTAACCCATGTTTAGGGGCTAAATGAAGGATTTCCAATTAAGAAATTAAATTAGTTTGTTTTTCTTGCTGTCCCTTGATTCATCGTCCTTCTTCTATGATACTAACATCTGCCTTTTAGGTTTTAATAATTCCCTCATCATCCAGATTTATAACTGCAGTGGGAGGTTTACATAGACTTATGATCATGAATAGTATAACCAAACTGGATGTTTAAATAAGTTGCAACCTGGTATTTAACTAATACACTGTAAAATTGTCTTTAAAATGGAGCCTAGGTGGAAGTTCAACTGAATAAACTGCTTACTCTCCTTTTTTCAGGTCTTTTACCAAAAAGGTACCAACTGCTGGTTGGAAGAATAGAGTTGGAAGTGGAGCTGAAGTTAGCTAATGTTAGCATCCTTGCACAAAAGATCCCCATCAAGGATCAACAAAAGCCTAAAAAGAACTTTCACACTCCATTTATTGTTTAAAAGAAAACGGGTTTCATACCTTTTAATATTTTGTTGATTTTTTATCGTTTAGTTAAATTCAACCAGGCAAAGTTTTAAATCCGGGTGTACACGTTTATGTCAACTTTTGATGTTTGTTTCAGAATATTTATCCTCCTGCTGATTAACAAGGTTTTAGCCAATTTCTTTAAACTGAAGGCTATTACTTATTATTCCGTTTACTTTGTGAAATCCACCATTGGCAGTGAAAAACCCCCCAGTATGACACTGCCACCTCCATGTTTGACAGCTACAGAAAGCTGTTTGCTCTAAAATGCTCATCAGGACACCTCCAAACATCCAGTCTCTCTTTGTCTGAACTGAACAGCTAAATCTTTGTCTTCCAGCTGCAGCTCTTTTCATGTGCTTCAGCTGCACATTTCAGTCCAGCTAGGAGGTGTTAATTTATGAGTAGGCAGCCTGCACCTTGTTAATCCACGCTGGTGCTAAACTGGCCTCACTGTTGATGGTGACACTGACATTGGTGTTCCAGGACTGTCTGATTTGTAAAAAGCTTCATAATATTTTGGCTCCTCAGTGTTGCAGTAGATGGCACTGGTGCCTTGCAGCCAGAAGGTTCTGGGTTTGATTCCTGGCCCGGGGTCTTTCTGCATTGAGTTTGCATGTTCTCCTTGAGCATGCTTGTTGTGCAGTTAGGAAGCTGAGGCAGAAACATTTCTTAAGAGAAATAATGTTAAATTATTTAATGTCCTTGGACGGAGAGATAGAGCTCTCTGACTGAGGCATTTATCTACATACATTTATACCTTACAAAATAACACACATTCAACACAGGGGAACAAACCCACCACCTGCATAAATATCTTTCTCACACTTAAACATTTGGTTCTTCCCAAGAAAAAACACTTCAATTAATCAAGGACAAACATTTTACCAGATAAACACTCAGAACAGGTCTCCCTTTCATGGCATGAAGGAGGCTGTGTGAACTTACTCTTATCTCTCATGACCCTCCCTTTACCCTTGTCTAGAGTTCGGAGGCATCTGCTTTCTGTCCCCCCTACCTTAAACATTACAACATAGAGGCTGGTGCAAGATTTCTCTTAAATTACTCATTTTCAGGCAGGCACACTCAAAACATTT
Organism: Cyprinodon variegatus; assembly: GCF_000732505.1. Lineage (NCBI taxonomy): Eukaryota > Metazoa > Chordata > Actinopteri > Cyprinodontiformes > Cyprinodontidae > Cyprinodon > Cyprinodon variegatus. The sequence goes on from NW_015150466.1 coordinate 2,354,812, forward strand.
TATTTCACAAATAGGCCAAAGAAAAATATGGTTCCACAGTGGGTTCTCCGGCTTCCTCCCACTGTCCAGAAACATGACTGTTAGGTTAATTGGCTTCTCCAAATTCTTCTTAGGTGTGAATGAGTGTCCTGTTTGTCTCTGTTTTGCCCTGTGATGGACTGGCAACCTCTTCAGGGTGTACCCCCTCCTTTCACCGGTAGATAGCTGGAGATAGGCATCATCATCTTGTGACCCCGGTAGGGATAAGCGTGATGGAAAATGAAAGGATAAATGAACTTGACTGAACTGACATTGGAGAAATATACCTCTACATTTAACCCATCCCCTTGTTGAGCAGTGGGCTGCCATCGTGGGGCACCCAGGAAGCAATCAGGGGTTAAGGGTCTTGCTCAGAGACCCAGAGTGGCAGTCTGGGGAGAGGGACCCAAACTCAGAACCTCAGGATTCCAAGCTTAACCACTGGGCTGCATGCTAACAAAGAACTGGTTAATGATAGGTGTTATCATCGCATTGAGGCTCTGATCTGATGTTAAGTTGTTGGTTTGTTGGTAAAGAATAAATAAGGCCTTCAGATTCCAGAGGCTTAGATTGTTTTTCTATGTAGATATCGGATAGCATGCTTAAATACCTCTGAATAACAAAAAGCAGATATTAAAAACTCTGATCTCCAATCTTTATTCCTTCATATTTTACTCCTACAGCAGAGAGAGATTAAAGCAATGACTGAGATTGTATAATCCTTTTATCATAGACGTCCCAGTTCTGATCCCAGTATAATAAAAACCACTGGATTTATTTTTCAGTGCCAGTTTGACTCTGAAATGTTTTTATCAACTCCTGCTGCTGTGTTCTGATCAGAGCCAACTAATGGGTTTAAAGAAGGTCTAAAAAGCAGGATTGGCATCCTGTCCACTTCTCATACGTCTGACTTATCTTAGAAAACATGGAAACAGTAGAACCAGTATGTTGTGTAATCCCGTATTATAGTGTGAGATGTAATCCAGACCCCCTCTGCCTGTGTTCATATTTTCCTCAGAGGATTAAACTCTAATTCTTGTGACATAGTGAAAAACACCACAGGATTGATCAGGAAAACAAAATGTGGCTCTGATGAGCCGTCCAAAAATGTGCTCCCTTTAAATTAGCATTGAATGCTTTATCTTTATTTAGAAGGCTGTTAAAGGCAGTAGAACTGATGTTTACTTTTGTTGGTTAAACTAATGTGCATCACAGGGGGAAATAAGTTGTCCCTTTTATACTTTCTGAGCATAATTTCCAGTTACAAAGCTCTTTGTTCAGGAATGAGTCAGAAGGAGAAAACATCCAACATGTGAGCGCGACAATGCAAGCAGCAGACATTAGCTCTGATCATTATTACTGCACTAAAACATTTTTTTTTATGAACAACACTATGGAGAAACAGTTTATAAATAACAAAATAAACTAAAAAAGTCGAAAAATGATTAACTGTATTTTCTGGTACTTGCAGTTTTTACCTCAAACCTTAAAGGGGAAGTCCGGTCAGCAAGAATTAATGTGTCATTATTGATATCTAAAACTAATATGTATGGAATGATTTAATGAATTTAGCATTAATCAGTAAACAAATAAAAACAATAATTTTCATCGTGATCACTGAGTCTGGGAGCGGCCATTTTTGCCCAAATACAGTAACCTCTCCCTCATGCCATCTTCCAGCAGTGACGTCACGGTGCGGTAAGCCTACAAGCTAAATCAATGGGAACTACTAGACACATCTGCAATCAACAACAATTATTGAAGATTTCCAGAGGACTTCACCATTGAAATTCACCAGAGCTATAGTGAAACTGACAATGCCCACGTGCATGGCAGCTGGATGTTATAATATATCCGGTAAAAGTGAAAAAATAATGAGTTATTTCACTTTTCCGATTCCTGATCCTCCACGAACGGGTTGGTCATTGGATCGCCAACTTGAAGAGGGAGGATTTGCCATTTAACTTCTGGCCAGAGAAAAAAAAACATAATATGTAGCCAACATTTGGAAGAAGAATGTTTTCAAGATGACTTGGATAATAGCGCGTTGTGACAAACACCAGATACAGCACTGGGACTTGATCAACAGCCGATACCGCACTGTGACGTCACAAACCAGTAGGTGGCAGTAGTGTTCTTTGACAAACATGGACGTCTCCAGTAAAGCACATTCACATGAAAATTACTCTGAATTAAAAACGCTTATCATTTATAGAACAGTATGGAATCATTTCATATTTAACGTACTTTCAGAAGTTTGAATTATGAATATGCCCAGAATTTTCCTTTCCACTACGAACGGCAGCAGGAAATCACCCATACGCTGGCTGCAGCAGAGAGCTTTCAGTTGGGATTTTCAGTGCTGCCTTTTGGCGACATGCTGCAGGTCTGGCGCTCTGACCAAGAATTCCATATCTTACAATCCTAATGAACTGACTGCACTATGTTTTTAGGTGGACTTTCTCGCTTACAAAAATGTGAAAGTTATTTTTCCAACTTATCAAAGCAAATAAAGCCAAGCTGCTCTCTAGCTTGAAGCTACAGAACAGAGAAGATAAACAGCCAGAGAGCAGAGCATCCAGGGCGCCAATGCAACTTTCAACCAGTTTCCACATGTCGGCGTTTAACAATTTTTGACACTCAAAACGTTTTTTGTGTGAACCCAGCATCAGAGTGACTAAATTTGGGACAAACGTGTGAAAATAGAGTGGAAGTACAGTAGTATCCATTCAAAATTTTCCCACTTTCTTTGATGGGTCCTTGGCTGGTCTTCGGCTGGTCCCCTACAATTCCTTTTTAAACATCAATATTTGAACTAAAATAGTCTTTCTGTCATGATTTGTGGACATTAAGATCTAAAGAGAAGCGTCATTTTCTGGTCAGACCCTGTAATTCAGTGAAAGGGTGGAGTCAGAGTAAAAAAATATGCAAAAAGGGTCATTCCAGTGGCTGGAAGTTGGAGGGGATATTGCTGGGGCTTGCATGGGAGTGGACTGCCATTCAGCTGCCATTCAAAGCTCCTGTAGGCGTGTGCAGAGGAAGGTGCGCAGAGAAGGAGCAGGACCTCATGCTCTCAGCATCGTTGTATTGATCGGAACACAGAAAGATAAAAAGTTTCACAGAGAAAAGTTTGTGTGCGTTTATTAACTGAAACTGCTCTTATTAGTGATTAATGCGTGTATGCCCATTTAGCCCAGTTCTGTAACCGACTCCAAATGTTGACCAATGTTTTCCCTCATTTTGTTTCTTCTTTTATTGAATCTGAGACTCTTTATCACGAAGCTACAAGGATCTGAAAATGCGTGAGCGCTGTCTCATCATGACTTCACCCTGCTATAGCTATTGGTGAATCCTGTCTTGTCAAAACCAGAAGCAAATATTTATCTCTTTTGGAGATGTCAAAATTATTTAAAAATAATTGATATACTGCATATTTCTACTCAGTTAAATCTATTCTTTGATTTCAGCACCACTCCAGAGGTCCTGTAGATGTGTATTCTTTAAAAAAATCCTGGTTTTTAATGAAAAACTTGTATCTATGACCTTTAAATGTTGATGTAGTTCCTGTTCAACGAACTGCTGAATATTGATGATGATCGTGTTTTAATCAGTGCTCCATGACCTAAGAGCCATGAAATAGAGATACGGATAAACCTTTAAAATGGGATTCAAGCAAAGAGAAAAAACAATTCATTACATGCCAGTTATGATCCTTTCAGTTCAGCTCAGGATGCAGGAAAGGATTAAAAGACAAATAAAGAGAATCAGAGAGGAGAGCTGCCAGCATAAAGCATGGAGTTCATCAGGTTATGATTACCGTGTTAGAGCTGCTGTTATCGTTTCAGTGAAGACTGTTTTCTCTGCCTCCGAGGAAAACAGCAACGCTCACAGAGAAAACAGAGGGAGACAACAACCAGCAGATAAGGCTGAGTCAAAAAGTGACACAAACCGGTCTCAAGGGCGGCTCACGCTTCACACAAACACCAGATATTCGCACAAATTAAGGAAGACATTGTTTCATGAAAGATAAGGCCATGTGCAGACGTCTCACACACACACACACACACCAACTCATCCGGCGCTGAGTGATAAGGTGTTGAATGAAATAGCAGTTTGTAATTGCATTTCTTTGTGAGGATAATTTGGTGCACTCCACAGACCAGGCCCTTAATCAACACCTTGGAATTACTTATCCAAATCTTCTGACAGTTCCCTAAAATGTTTGTTTTCCTGTGTGCTTCACCTCATCTGACAGTCCTTTTGTTTCTTATTTAGTGCAAACAGATATGTGTTCCTTCCTCAGGAGCCAGGATTGTTTTTAGGGTGTTTTTCTGGTCAGTGGTGGCTCATAAAAACAAAGTAAATGGTATCAGAGACTGTTTTAATTCTAAAAAGTCATCTGGAGATTCTTTTTTGTGTGGCATTATCAGCCCTCTGTCTCTCATGGAGTCCACCAGGGAAGAATTATGGGGTCTTCGTCTTTTCAGCTAGGAAAAGGACAGATTGTAGAAATCTGAACAATGTTGTCAACCTTTCCTCTCGTAGTTGTGTCCAAACAGTGCATAAATGTCTTACAGTCATAACATCCTGCTGATTACTTAGAAATGTTTATGTAAAACATGCTGCAAATCTCTAAGGTTTGCTGAAAAGGCTGCTGACCTTTTCCAACAATGTTTTTCAGTTTTATCGGCTTTATTCTGTTGCTTACTGCAGCCCTGGTAGTGTTTACCAGCTTATTAAAACATTTGATTGCAGTAAAATAAGAATAGAAGTCTCTAAAAACGAAATAGCCTTTAAGTCAGTTCCCTTTTAAACTGAGGAACGACGCCCAAATGTTTTTCAGTAACTTCATATTTTTTTAGGTGGAAAATAAATAGGCAGGGTCATATTTATCTGCTTCTATGAAAAGACAAAAAAACATCTGATTCTTAGCAAATAAGGTTATAAACACCAAAAGGCTTTCCTGATAGCGTTTAGTCCTTTTTGAGCCTAAATAGCCTTTCAGCACTGGGCACCATGAACAGGCATGGCTCCATCTGCTGGCAAAACCACAGAACTACCAGAAAAACACATGTGGACCAATCGATAGAGCCCATCCATTTAGCCATGCCTCACGGTAAAGCAATAGCTCAACATTTTCAAAGACCAACCAATATGAATTAAACCAACTGTTTTACAGAAACTGAGATTTATTGAACCCTATTTAGAAAATCTTATCGGAACATTAAAGGGAAATCAAAATCCTGTTCCTAACAAACACAACATCAAAGTCAGAACCAGGCAGTCAATTCTTCTTTCTTTTTACAAAGCTGTTTGTGCAGTAGAGAACAATATTATCATTTCTATCACTGGTATCAGTATTAATCAGGATGTTTCCTCAGCATCTATTAGCTTAGCAGCTACATCTGAACCAGGGGGGGATTTATCCTTACATCAAACTAGGCAGTTGCCTCGGGTCTAGGGGCCCCATAAAACTATTTACATGTATAGTTAATACAACTATTCCTTATTTGTGCACATTAATTATTTTTGTGATAAATATCCTTTTCACCAAATCTAGCAATTTCCTAAATCCGCCCCTGATTTGAACGCCTCAGCAGCTTTAGCTCTTCTTCAGTGAAACACAACGATCAGACTGGATCCCAGCTTTATTGAAAATCATGTTGTTTCTTTGTGCTTCTTTCAATCTGAATCTTGAACTTCTCTACCTCATTCACACTTTGCTTTGAGATGCTAACTGGCTTAGCCACAATAGGCTACTTAATGTAAATAAACATGAAGGTCTTTATTTACTAACAAACTGATCAAAAACAAAGCCCAGAAGCTCAGTCTGAAAAATAGAGATCTTAACAAAGTTTTTAAAAAAAATACATAAACAACAAAATATGGAAATACAATTTGAAAAAAAAAAATAAGAGAAAGCAGCAAGGTTACACTCAAACCTTTTTTTTTTCATTAAAAGGTTTTTAAAGTCTTATTATAATTTTGCGATTTCCATTTACAAAATATATTTTGTTATCCTTTTATTCCATTTATAAGTTTTTTTTTCATAATTTTCAATGAAACCCAGTTCTTTCTTTAGTAGAAGAGCTAAAAATGAGATGCAGTCCTTCAACCTGAGCAGACCCTTCAGGGAAACAGCGAATCTGAACAAGAGTCTGTGCAGCTCACACCCGTAGGTGTGCTTTTGTCTCACTTTTTTTGGCTGTGTGTGTTTAACATGCTGTTACTTCTAGACAAGATGTCTGACACCCCCGCCCCATTTCTACTCCTTTCTTCAGTGTGAAATAAGCTTTTTTTCTGAAAACACAACCATAAACAGACAACACTGCTCTGTTACTAGGCAGAGTTTACCATCTAATACTCTGAGCCTGTTTATACGGCAAAAAATTATTTCAGTTATTTTATTGTGTATGTCAGTCGAACTCTTTTCTATTTGGTAAAGCTGGCGGGATTTCTCTTTCCCTTAAGTATTGTATTATATTAGGAATAATATCCAGAATATTCCCCTCTTACCTGCCCTCACCTGACTCCTACTTCAATGAGGGATGATACGGAAACCATCCTGAGTTAACGACCAATCAGAACCCCCTAGCAAGCATTAACCCCCAAATGACCTCCATGGCCAATCCAAGAGGAGGGATCAGAGCCACCTTTTTTTCCCCCTTTTAATTCCTTTTAAGACATACAGTATATTCTACTCAGTGCTCCCCACCACTGGTTAGAACTGAAGAAGTCTCCTCCTCGAATTGTCTTCTAGAAAACTTAACGTCAAGTTGCCTAGACTGAACTTTTCAAGATTGTTGCTTTTGATTCATCTCCGAATCTACAGTACCGTTGCTAAAATTCGAACTTCTGACGCATTTGACTACAAAGTGCACAAGGGTTCAAGTTGAGAAGTTGGAGGCCTTTTTTATGCTCAAAAAAATACGTCTAATGTGAAGGCAACTCACCTGTTGTGGTGCTGCAGTTTGTAAAGCATGAAGACCGTGGTTGAATCCCAGCCTGGGATGATCTGATGGTTTGATCCCAGCTTGAGACCTTTTGGTGCTGAGAATGTTTACAGATTTGAAATGTTGAGTAGATGTTACCTAATGTCTCTTATTTTTCTATAGCTTTTAAAATTAGCTCAACTTTTCTAATAAAACAGGTAGATTTACTGAACCAAACCCAGTGCAAATGGTTGCCTTCACTTTTTCCGCTAAATTCTGTAGTTTTTTATTTTTTGTTTTAGTGCATAATGGTGTTTAGGCTGAATGTTAGAAAAACAAAATCCCCCAAATGTTTCTGAATCTGCAATCAAAACACAAAGGTAAAAGTTTTTATCTGATTAGTCATTTAGACTGAATCTGTAATTGTCTTTGTACATTTCCTGTGATTGTTTCTCAGTAGTGAGTGAAAAACCTTCCTGCAGTTGAAGAAAATCAAAGTGCCGTCTGTCTTTTTGTCTCAGCGGTTGTTCTGTTATTCAGTCTGCAGGGTTACTTTGGGATTTATCCCACTTCATTACTACCTGTCTGTCTTCCTTTAGCTTAGACGAAGGCTTCTTTAATTTGTACAAATTATAGCCCATCTCCATGTAAATCTATCCCAACATGTGTCGAGTTTCATCAAAAACCTGATTAAGAACCCAGCAGATGCTCTGAAATTTTTTTTACATTCTGAAGAGATTGATAAAGCAAGAGTAACCTGAATGTTGAAACGAATATTCTGTTTTTTATTCTTTCTTCTCTTTATGACATCACCAAAATCCTCATGCGAGCTCAACCATCTCTGAATTAGATGATATTATATGAAACATGACATTTTTATATTCAAATCTTATGCAGAGAAAGATCTGCAGCTGGAAACAGCAGCTTTGCTCCAAGACAAAAACAAAATATTCTTTTTTTGGGAGTAATATTTGTAAAAATGCTGTTTTTAGAATTAATAAAATAAAATAGACTGCAGGAAACTGAAATTATACTTAAGTCATCTCATTTTGACAATCTTTTAAACTTAACTTCTTTATTGTTTGAGATTGTTTGAATTTCTTTGTTATGCATCAGTGTCTGTTGAGATAAAATATTGAATAACTTCTTGAATTCTTTTCTACAGTTTTAGATGGACTGCACTTAACTCTATAATTAGAAACTTCAACACATAAAGACTCAATTAAAAATGAGTTAGTTTCCGTCATTGCCCCCCTTTATGTCACCTCCACTAAGTATTGCTGGTCTGCATTCGATTCCAATGCGTTCTGCAGAATTTCCCTGTGAGCCAATCGCAAAGAGGTTCTGAAATCGTTGAACAGCGATTGTTGGCCACTTGAGGCCAGGTCTCTGCTTGTTTATTCTCCTTCCTCGTCCACTTTTTAAGCAGCCTGATGGATGCATTTTGAATAAAAAAAGCAACCTGAAAAATTGCTTCAGTTGTCAAAAATTAATGAAGAAGTAAAACCACAGAATCCATAATTCAAAACCGATTGACAAGAAAACCCAAAAAACGAAAAAACACCAAGGAGGAATAAACCATGGGAATGACAGAATAAAGAGAGTTCAGCAAACAGCAACTGCAGAGGAGGAATATATACGGCAAAAAGAACAATGGAGTAATCAGCTGGTTGGGAGCAGGTGTGGACAGAAGGATCTAGAAGGGATCTATGGGAAAGGAGACTGGCACAAGGGGCAGCATGGAATAAACAAGAAATACAACAGTGCTTAAATATCACTAGAAAAAACTTAGAAGACACTAAATGGAAATGAAACTAATGACTTAAAGGCACATAATGGCATAAATTAAAGTAACTGAAAACCCAAAAGTGAAACAATAACACCGACAAAGAAATCCTAATGTTTCCTAATCTGGAGATCATTAGGATTTGAAGCTCAGTTTATGAGCACTTCTTTCTGCTCTATTGCTCTTATATGAGCAGACTAGATTGATCATTCGACTTAAAAAGCCTGTTAGTTAGTTTTGTGGTAACGGTGAGTATTTGTGGCCGATTTGGCTTGCCATATCGAGAAGAAATGTTGTGAATCGGCACTATAGAAATGAACAGAACTGAAGTTAATATGATGAGCAATCAATAAAGGGAAATGTTCTGGTTTATTTTGCAGTACCTGGCTCAGTGCCCATGGAATCGCTGCAGAATACTCCATATGAAGAGAAGATCTTCATGCAGTGGAAAGCTCCCAACGAGACAAACGGTGTTATCACTCTCTATGAGGTAAGTCATTCATTCTAATGTCAGACATTTTTACACACTTTTTAAATGTGAATAAAAATCTTAATGTAAATATTGAAATTTGTTTTTCTTTTTTTTTTTTACAAATGTTATTTTTTTTTCTACTGTTATTATTTCTGTTCTCTCAGATCGGTCTTTACAAAGTGCTTCTTGTCATGAGAAATTGATATGTAAAACTCAATTTAATGTCTTCACATCCAGCTCATTTTGGGGAATTCTCCCCTATTTACAAATTACATGTGTGATACATTATTTAAAAGCTAACACTTTTTAGTTTCTGAATATATACATGGAAATTGGGTGAGTAAAACACAGCCCAAGCTGCATCAGTTCAAACATGAGTCAAAGTTGTTGTTTTTTTATTCTTGAAAATAATAGGTCTTTTTTGAACAGCAGTAATAAAGACATGCTGGCTTGTTGTGGCTGCTTTGTCATGTTTACATTTTGACTTGCTGCTATATCTGTGTTAATTGTGCTTTGGTGCTCGCTGTGTCCATAAAATGAACTTGGTGGTTGAATTGTGGAGAATCTAAGCTTTCTATCTAGCATGTCTACATTGGTAAACATTTTATTGGTGTAATTTTCATCCATTCTGAGTTATTAGTTGTAAAGGCTTTACAACAGGTCGGCGTCGACCCAGTGGGTTTTGAGAATTAATTTTATTTTTTTTTACTCTAAAACATTAAATTTGTAAAAAAAAAAAAAAAAAAGATTTTTTAAACAAAAAATACATGCCAAATACATTTAAACTAAATAAAATCTGTGAAACAGCAAAATTCGTGATAAAGGTCGTAGGGAAACGGCTGTTCGAAAGGTTGCGTTTCCGAATTCTCTCAAGTGGTGCACGACTTTATTTGAGTGAACAAAGTAAATATGATTGGTTGTTTATCAAGGGGGTGGGATTGTTGTGGCAGAAGGTTCGCAAGTAAGTTTCATTGTGGCCGGTTTGTCGGAAGCATCTTGCTAACCAGTTAGCAACTTAGTGCTAGTAGGTTCCCAATGGGAAATTCCATTGGGACCAAGTAGCACTAAATTGGTGACTTAGAAACGACGCTGTCAAGGAACGCTATGGACAGAGGAAACATGCAAGAGGAGGAGAGTTTAGTGTCGGAGGTCGTGGATGAGTCTCCTCCTTCATCCATTTTTTATTTAGAGGAGGAAAGCGGGGATGAAGATGTTGTGGAAGAGGACGCCAGGGCGGCAGAAGCTTGGTTTGGTGTAGAAGGCTTCCAGCCGTACATGTTTGAGCCCTTGCCTCGCAACGCTGCCAGTTCTGTTAGCTCTACGCCTGCCGAAGACACAGACGTCCATCCCCGTGAACACTGGGACGCAACTCAATGGGAAAGGAAATGATTCTGATTTCTTATTTCAACCGTTGCGTATATTAGCTGCAACATATGAATCAAGATGCTATGACCGAAAAAATCGATTGACAGATGACCGTTGATATATGATTGGCCGAATTTAGGTGTTCAGGCTGACGTATAACTAACTGGCCTGCATAAGATAACGAAAAAAGCACAGATTTTGAGACAGGATTTTTTCAAACTAGGAATTTTCTAACTTTTGGGACAATATGGTCTGATAAAAAGTACATTTATATACATGTTTAAGCCAAAATGGTTTGAAATTTCAATATAAGTCTCCTACGACTTTAAATTTCAAAGATTTTCAAAGTTAATTTCCTTTTACAAAATGTGTTTTTTCCTGAAACATTAACAGGACGAAGTTTACTCCATGGCGACCTTTTTGCTCTAATGATGCTCCGGCACAAACATGCTGCTGTGAGCAGTTTGTACTGCCGTTGCATCGAGTTGCACTTTCCTCACTCCCCAGTAAAACAGCCTCCACCGGTGGAGCAAAGCTTATCACCAACCACAGACTGAAGTCTCTGACAAGCCTTCAGATGAATAAAAATCCTCCTGAGGAGCTAGAAACAGGAGGTGTGCTGTGAAAGGAAAGTTGTTTTTGGATTCTGGCACAACTGTCAATTCATGTCTCATCAAGGGTTAGATGTGTTCAGCATGAGTTATTAGACATAAGCAGGAATCCAAGGATGAGTTTAAAGTTTTAACTGTGGGGAAAAACAGAGCCTAGAAGAAAGTTAAAGGCCTTGAAGGAGGCTGAGTGTGAGGATGTGGTTGCAGGGGGGTTTATTCAGGTTGAACTTGAGTTGAGCCCTCTACCTAATGAATTATTGACCGGCACTCCTCTGCCTGCCTGTGATATCACTGCATCGAGAACTCACCTCACACTTACACTTAGCAGAGATGTTGTTGTGTGTGTGGTCACAATTTCATCCCTTCGGCGTGCCCTGCAAGCAGCAAGACTTCCTCTGATATTTTAAAGTGTTCCTGATCAATACTTCTCAAAGCTCTCTGCACAAGTTTCTTGGTCTGTTTTCCTTTTTTTTTCCTCATCAGGAAACATTTTTCAGCCCCATCGTTTCATGCGTCTGCGGAATAAGTCGAAGAATTAAAGCTTTGTCCTTAGTATCAAATGCGTGTCTAACTAACATCAGCTAAATGTCTTTTTTGTTTTACTGTGTATTTCAGAACACATACCTCTTTTTCATTTTTCTTTTTTTTTCATAATTTGGATTTTAATTATTTTTCTATGTTTTTCAGAAAAAATTTAATTTGAGAAAAAATTGTGATTATTAAATAAATTGGCGAACAGAAATCAAAAACTATTCATAACAATTCTGATATTAAGACTAATAAGGGTGAAAGTAAAATTAAAATACTCCTGAAGAAGTAATCCCATAAATAAAGTTGAGTCTAAGTTTAAAAGCAGTTCAAAAAGTAAAAAAAAAAAAAAAAACACTGGACTTTTTTTCCAAGTTTGAAGACGTTTCGCTTCCCATCCAGGAAGCTTTCTCTATAGAAAATGTCTGGATTAGCGTTGCGTTCCAGGTTTTAATAGAATAGCCCAACAACAGCCTTGCAATGGCTTAAAAAACTCTCACAATGAAACTGGAAAACCAGCTCTACCCCTTAATAAATGGGATTAATTGCAGTCGTTATTGGCCTCCAATAGCCGATACTGGCCCATTCCTCTGAAAAGGCGATCTTTAATTGTCATTGTTGGCCTGGCTGACCTGGTGAGATATTTTGGTACCCTGCACAGCGATGGGAGTTAAGATGGTATTGGGAAGGAATCAACTCTATTGCTGTTTTGTAGGTTTTTGAGAGCTGAAACCAGAGTCCACCCCCTCTGTTTAAGGTTTTTTTTTTCTCTCTTAACAAAAAATGCTTCCTTCACACCCCTTTCAAACCACCTCACCTCTTTATCAAAAATTCTTTACCTAAAATGCAAACATTCTGGTCCCTTAAACAAATGTCATTTTTCCTTAAGGTGTATGTGTACGGGTATGTGTACGTGTATACGTGTGTACGGGTATGTGTATGTGTACTGTGTTAGGCCATGCGTCTGTGGAGAGGTTGTTTGGTTTAGATCAGAGCATTCTTCACTGCGTTGAACTGCATACACAACTCAGCTCATGGCGCTCTGGGGGTTTTGTCTTTAGGATGCACTAGTCTATGTTTAAGGGTTTTGTTTGGTTTGAAATGTACTGGGATTATGTGTTTGGATCTTGAGTTTTCCAGAGACTCCAGCAACATGGGATCGAGCTGTTTTTGCATTTAATTTTCTGACCATTATGTTCTGCTATGTGTCTTTTGCAGTAAAAGCAGTTGTATGTTTCTCTATACAATGATCATTATCTGCTTCTTATACTGTGAATAACGGTACGTTCACATTGACAAATTTACGTATTCCCTCTGTAGACGTGCCCAGCAGGAGTTATTTGATGCTAAGAGATTGGACAGATGCTTTTATAGATATGCCACAAGCAGGATTTCTGGTGGTTCCAGGGATGCGACACCTGGAATGGATGCAAAAAGATCATTGTTGGAGTTGGAAAACCTGAACTTCTTTGTCATGTTGTAAAAACCAGTTACGGACTGGATGTGGATGACTGCAGCGGAGAAAAAGCTTTTTCAATAAAGATAGATTGCTAATGCCGGAGATATATCAGGCAAGCGAAGCACCAGTGGTGCCATTGCTACTGAAATATTCTTTCTGCCATGATTTGTGCACATTAAGATCTAAAGAGAAGCGCCATCTCCTGGTCAGACCCTGTAATTCAGTGAAAGGGTGTAGGGAGTAAAAATAATGCATGACCAGGAGAAGGCCAGTGGATGAAAGCTGGAGGGGATTTTTCTGGGAGTCGCAGGGGAGTAGGCTGCCATTTGGCTGGTGTTTGACTGGGAAGGGCCATTTTACCATGAAGCACGAGGGTGGCAGCTTCATGCTGCGTTCCCCTACAGCACATTAATGAAGGACCACTTCCAAGGCCTTCAGATTCTGGGAGTCAGAAGATGGAAGAAAAAATCTCTTGATTAAATCACAGGAACATCTAGCTGCTTCCTCGACATTCAGACATTCAGCGGCTTCGCTGTTCTCCAGCTGATCAGCGGGGCCTCCGGCTTTTAGGAGCTGACCGAAAACCACGGCTTCATCATATAAACAGAACCAAATTATTCATGAAAAAGTATTTAGAGTGCATTTTAAAAGCGGCTCTCTGGGGAGGACTTTAAACAGAGCGGTGGGTTTTGGTGGAGTCGTCTGAAGGTAACGTCCTGCAGGAGCTCAGCATCTCTGTTCTCCAGGTGGCGCTTCCAACGCATCATTTTTTTTTCTTCTATCCTCGAAGCTCTTTCTGCCTCTTAACATCAATCTACCTCTCTCCTCATTCAGTGCTGCACAAAGCCTCCTCGCCATCATTTCTGAGACCTCCATTAGACCTCGACCGAGAGCTTGAAAAACACTCTCAGCAGTCTCTAAACCTCCTGGGTCCATCATCAATTTGGTCTTGTTTTCTGTTGATTTCATTAATATCAATCTACGCTCCCTGTGCGGCGAGCGGAGGCGGCACGCCGCTGCATCATCTGTTAAACATATCAGAGGCTGAACACAACGCACTGCTATTAGAGATAATTACTATAATTGCAGCTATTGACAGGATTAAAGGCATCATCTGCAACATCTGAAGGGGCTCTTGTTGTGTCCCAGCCTGCTCTGTTGTCTTTCATTTTCCTTTCCTTTCCTTTTTTTTTTTTTTGGTGCCGCTCTGTGTCCCTCGCTTTTCAGTCTGGGAACCAGATGAATTACAGCAAGGACAAGGGGGTGGGGGGTGGTAGGGTGAGATAAGGGGGAAGGAGGAGAAGTGGGAGATAAAAACAGGCGTGTTGGTGGAAACGTGTCCAAAGGAAGCACGCCGTCGCCTGATCAGAGGAATAAATCAGTGTGCAAATATGATCACTTCATCTCATGGATCTGTTACTATAATTGCTGCTAATTACAGGATTAAAGGACACATCTGGGGGCGATCTAAAGGCCCCCCTCCCTCCCTTCCTCCCTCCTCCTCCTTCTTCCCAGGAGGAGAAGCTAATGGAAGAAACCTCCCAATAATGGGACATTTTAGAGTTTCTATAAAAAAAAACTAAAAAACAACAGCAACAGGATGTTAGGTGGATAAATAAAAGACGTCGGTGTCGCTGGTTAAACTGGGTCCTTTCAGCCCTTTTCCCTGCACCTCTCTGACCTTTCAGATGCTACTCAGGCAGCAGAGCAGAGCAGTCGGCAAGGATCAGGACCCTGTCAATCCCTTCTCTGATTGCAGCATCAAACCGCTGAAGCGTCCCACCCGCCCCACCCCACCCTGACTGCTCCCTGCAGAGCTACTCCTGAACCCCTGCTTGCATAACAGACGCTGCTGCCGACATCGATTAGAAAAATGCAGCGAAGCACGTCATTAAATCATGGCTGCGCTGATTTGTTTTGACCAGTGAATTATTTTTTTTTTGCTGTTTTTGTTTTAGTTTGATTTGGAAAGCAGCATTTTTTAGTTTAGCTGCTCTGATATTTGGACTTTATAGGAAGTCAGACCTGATGAAATCATCACCAGAACCAAAGTGAACAAAAATCTTAACTTCCAATTAACAAACTCACCTAATTAAGGCTCCTGCTATGCAATTAATTGATGTTGTGACATTATGTTTTTTTAATTAAATGAATTTCCAACTGTCATGTTGTTTTGTTAACATATTCTAGTGGTGACCTGTTAGGAAATGCTGGACTGAGCTCTAATCATAGGTTAAATACTTTAGTCTGAACATATGTAGAATGAGTTTGCATAACGTCCATTCAGTAGTCAAATAAATTAACTTCAGGTCAAATATAAAGTAGTGAAACACAAATTAACTAATTATCTGCTACAAGCACAGAGGAAAAGAAATGAAGATGGTTGAAAACCATAATCAATAAAATGATGCATCT
>NW_015150466.1:2371716-2374075 GCF_000732505.1 Cyprinodon variegatus
CTAAAAATAACATTTGTAGGAGCTTTATGAATAACAGCTAAAAACATGCTAGCATTTGCTAGTGGTTAGTTTACTTAACACAGAAATCGAAAACATTAATTGGTCAGAAATCATCAAAAAAACCAAAGGCCGTTTCTCAATCTGTGTACTTGTGCGTTCTTGTACTCGTGACAGAGCTCAGGGTATTACTTTAAAAGTTCTCTTTTCTGTTGCCCTTTTTCAATAAAAGCATGTTTTAAGATAATCTGATGTGAGAAAATTATACACTTCACTATATGGTTCATTTACCGATTTAATGTGTAATAAAAAAATAAATAAATTCTGAAGTTGAGAGGCCCGCAGCAACCAGCGGACCTCCGAAGCTAACTGCAGCCAGGGCTAACGTTAGCCCGTCTGCAGCAGCCGTGTCTCTGCATAGCCGTGTGTGAAGGACCGCTGGCTATGGTGGCAAGTGTTTTTGTTTTATTTGGCAAAATGTTAATTTGATTTGTGTTTATCTGACTGTGTTCATTATTATTCCTCCACTAAATGAAAAAAGGAAGAATTTATTATTATCTAGAGACTATTAATAACAGCAGGTGAAATGCAGCTCCAGACGAGCAGAGCGTATGGTGATGTCATCAGTACACTTCTGTTCCAATTGACCCAGATTTATTCTGCGTTCTCCCAGAGTCCACACTTTACTGCGTTCTTCTCAAGAACAGACTTGGCGAGGACACGAGTCCATACTCACGTTCTAGGGAATTTATAAACGGCCCAAATTGTTTAGCATGAAGGCCTTTCCCTATCTTACCAGACATGCAACCTCTGTCAATCTCTGGGTTAGGGTTAGGTTTTCAAAGTTCAGAAGAGGTCAGGAAGGCCCAAAATGTGCTCTCACTGGTGTCTGATGGCTGGAAAGTCCATTTTGTCCTTTCTTGGTCTCCTGGTTTAATTAGTCTGGGACCTCTGGCTCCAAATTATTCCTGTAACTCAGAAGAAGTTGCAGACAGTCTATTATGGAGAATTCTGGTTCTGGACGCAGAACTTAACCCCCACTTAGCCTTTGAGAAGTCAATAGAGCCTGATTCTGCTGGAGGTTTCTTCCTGTTAAAAGGGAGTTTTTCCTCTCCACTATCGCTACAAGCATGCTTAGTGTGAGAGATTGCCTTCGAGTCAATGAGTCGATGCAATCAACTGGTTTTCCTTAGATAAAAAAAAAACTTTTATTCAATCTGACTGGATGATCTGTAAAGCTGTAATGTGACTTGAGATGACATGTGTGGTGTGGCTGACCTAAATAAGTGTTGAAGGAAATGCACTTTTTTTTAATAATAATAACTTATTTAAAGCAGATTGGCCACTTGGCTGTAAAAGCAGGAAACATATTCTACTTATTGCTTAGGTAAAACTGGTTTTGCTGTTTTTACTGTTAGAGAAACCAGAAACATCTGTTGCTTCTGTCTAAACAACAAGTAATTAAACACAACGAACTCAGTCATTCTGAGACGACAGTGACTGATTGACTAGTTGGACCTTTGAACCCCTTCAGGTCTTTTTGTTGCTCCAAATTAAGTCCGAAGACATGGATGGAAGGGAAAAACGGGACCACTTAGCTGACAAAGCCTTAAATGGTTTAATCCACCACTCTTAAGCAACAGGCAGCTCGTAGGACGAGGAGTAGCTGCTGCTGATCCTGTGTGTGAATAACTTTGCTCTCCCATTCCTCCTTCCTCAAGCAGTCTTTAATCAATCACACAGATCGATACCGGCAGCCAGTCTGACATTTATTTCTGTGTTTCTCTGTTCTGAGCTGTTGATTTCTGTAGCAGCTGCAGACATTTAGTGAAGCCGCTTTCTCCCTCATTATTGCTTGTTCCTGGAGAAGCAAACAATGACAGGTTTTCATCAGAAGAGCAGCGTTCATGAGACCATCTCACTGTCGACTTTAGCAAATAACAGGAAACACTGAAAAGTCAGGCAAAAAGAAAATAAAGACGCATTATTAGATGAATCAATGGCTTAAAACGGGGAAATAAACCTACTTTATTCACTTATCCTCAGATAACAAAGCATTTATTAAAAGGAGGACGATCAGACTTCTTAGTCAACCAGAAGTAGATTCATTTCTATTGGAGTAACTCTTAAAATAAAGTAAAATCAGTACTCAAGTTGAGGGAGGATGGCAAAAATCATCCCTCTTCTTAAATGTGTCATGGTGGGGTGGAGGTTTGACCCGACCCAAACGCAGAAACTTAAGCTGAAGTGGTTTCTTGAGGGTTTAATAATAAAAAGGGTAACAGAAGCAAAAATCCAAAAACATAAAACCACAAAAACTAACAATCAGGAATACTTACAACAAGGGGGCAAAGACATGACA
>NW_015150466.1:2375068-2389712 GCF_000732505.1 Cyprinodon variegatus
TCCTTACATTCAGCCACTCTTTCATCATCTCCTCAATGAGGTGGTCTCAAAAGTCGCAGTTACAACACACATAGGGCACACCGCACCAAAGGGCGCACCGCACATTTTGAGGGGAAAAAAAGACGTTTAAGTGCGCCTTATAGTCGTGAAAATACGGTACTTGTGTAAAGAAGAGAAATATCAGCTTTTCTGCTGCCATCAACACCTTTGTTTATAGATGTTGGAGATCCGCCTGTTTTTCAGTGTAGTCCTGTTACTCTGACTGTGGCTAACTGGATGTTCTCTCCTCATCCTCTGACATGGGAGCTGGCTCGGAGCTCATCTGCCTGGCTGTGTGTTACCTGGATGGGGGCCGCCTTCTACAGTTGCCTTTTGTACCTCAGCTTCTGTCTCCTTGAACCCATGTCAGATGGCCGCTCACACTGAGCCTGGTTCTCCTGGAGTTTTTCCTCTCCACAGTCGCTACAAGCATGCTTACTCTGACTGGATGATCTGGTGAACTGTAAAGTGCCTTGAGATGACATGTTGTAAAATGGTGCTATATAAATAAACTGAATTTATTTGAAATTACTCAGGTGAAAGTAAATGTACTGATTGAACTCCTCTAAAGCAACTCTGTGTAACTTCTGACTCTAGTTAGAGCTTAATCTGAGATATTAACTCCTTTCCCCAGGGTCTGTTTTCCAAAAACAATCCATACTCATATTTTCTAAGGTTTTTCTCGGCTTGTACGAGTGCCTAATTTGCTAATCTCCAGGCAGGTCCTGGAGGATGATGTGGATTCAGGGCCTTAGAGTGGATGGAAACCTGGAGAATAATATCTTAGCTCCATGTTTTGTTAACCAATCATAAAAACTTGGCTCATTAGTAAAAAAGAAGAAGAACGAGCAATGAATGATGCCCCCCACAGTGCCTGCTAACAGGTTGTAGAGGAAATGTGGATCTCAGCTGAGGAGTTTGTGAGCAGCTCTATAATGCAGGGATGAGAACAGAAAGCAGCAGACAGCGCTTCTCCTGCAGCTTGTCTTAACTCAGTCGGCAGGAAGTTGCAGCATCAGACAAGCGTTCAGACCGATTCCTGTCAGCGGCTGCTGGGTTTAGTGCCACGGCTCTGATCGCCTCCTCCAGGTGAGCTCAGCTCGTGGTCTTTGAGGTTGGGTTGGTATTGAGATGGTTCAAAGCGCTTCGGTTTAAAGTGACAGAAATACGGGAGTCTCTCAGGGCTGCTGTAGGTCATTGTTTGGTGAATGATATCTCTTCACTGAGCCGTTGGACTCTTTCAGCTCTAGTGTTTATTGTTAACCTGAAACTCGTCTGTTGGAATAAAATGTATTTTTTTTCACTTATTCTTATTGCACTCTGGAAATGCTCCTCCTTTTCCCCAGAACGCGACAGAAGTCAGGGATCTAGGGAACAGCCTGTCCTGAATGCAAAAGTCAGAAAGCAGCAACAACAGGTTCCTGCAGCGTCACGAAGCTAGGCAGGAGCTGTCAGCCTACAAACGGGTCGAGGACAGGAAGACTGACATGACCTTCTGGAAGGTTGAGTTTACCTCAACTGAGTCCTGACTGGATTTCTGTGCTGAGTGTTGGTGCAGCGTTGAGGCTAAGCACAGTCTGCTAATGGTAGCTGAGACAAACCCAGAAAGTGGCATCTTTGGCGCTTGGTTGATGGAACTATTGTATTCAAAGAGTCTTGATGCTGGTTTATTTCAAACTGTTAGAACTTGACTTATATCGGACAAATGGAAAAAAAACATCTCCGACCTTCAAAAACGTCTCCAACCTTCAGGAAACATCTCCAACCTTCACAAACATCTCAAGTCTACAGGAAACATCTCCAACCTACAGGAAACATATACAACCTTAAGAAACATCTTGAACCTTCAGAAACATCCCCAACCTTCAGAAACATCCCCAACCTTCAGGAAACATCCCCAACCTTCAGGAAACATCCCCAACCTTCAGGAAACATCTCCGACCTCCAGAAACATAATATCTAGAAAACATGTCCCAGTGTATAAAATGTGAGGGGCTTTGTTGTGAATGTGTTACTGTTCACAAGGGTGTGCCTCAAGGATCTGTTTTGGGCCCCTCTTATTTATCTTGTACCTCAACAATGTTTAACAAAATATCTCTGATGTTAATATGCATTTTTATGCTCATGATACCATTATTTATTGCTGTGGGTCATCTCTTGAACAGGCTATTTATTCCCTACAGAAAGCCTTTGTTGCTGTACAGTATTCATTTATTAATCTTAAATAATTTCTTAATGCTGACAAAACTAAGTTAATGTTGTTTTCAAACCCTTCCAGTAGTGTCCACTCTGGAGGGGGATGATATTGAGGTGGTACATGAATATAAATACCTTGGAATAGTATTTGATGACTCCCTCACCTTCAAACCTTTTATTGATAAACTTGGGAAGAAATTAAAATTTAAACTGGGCTCCTTTCATAATAAGACATGTTTTTCTTTTGGACTAAAAAAATCGCCTTGTCTCTGCCATGTTTTTTTGGTCTTAGATTATGATGACCTTTTTTATAGGAATGCTACTTCTTCATGTCTTCAAATGTTGGACTCATGCTTCATTAAGGTTCATCACTAACTGTAAAGCCATGACATCACTGTGATCTGTACTCTCAGGTGGGATGGCCTTCCCTCTCTAATAGAAGGCAGTGTCATTGGTAGACTTTTATTTCCAAGGCCCTTCTTGGATTACTGCCCTCTTCCATTTGTACCTTACTTACACAGAAATACCCTGAGATCCAACGATAAGCTGTTGCTCACTGTTCCTTTTGCCCGCACAGAACTAGGGAAGAAAGCCTTTAGCTACGCAGCTCCTTGTGTGTGGAATTTTTTACAAAGAAACTGGAAGTTGACTGAGTTATTATCTTTAAATGCTTTTAATTTGAAAGTCAAATAATTTGAAGCAGCCTCAATTATTTTTAAATGTTTTACTTGATGTTTTATTATGTACCTGTCATTTAATTGAATGTATCTCTGTTTATTATGTAACTTTGCTGCCTCTTGGCCACGACTCCCTTCGAAAAGAGGTTTTTAATCTTAACTGGATTTTATCCTGGTTAAATAAAGGTTAAAAAAAACAACAACAAAAAAACATCTCCAATCTATAGGAAACATCTCTAACCTTCAGAGCCTAAATTTGAATATTTTATGTGCCACATTTCTTGCATCCACATTTTGCGAATCAGATGAATTTGAAAACTTTGGTATTCTCTGGTTTAAATCTTATCAACAATTTAAAGTCCAAGTTGTTGGAACAATTGAGGACAATTAAAAACAAACTTTTGTAAGAAACAGAAAAGTTTTTTTTTGTGATGATGACACCAAACCTTTGGTCATTTCCAGCTAACTTCTCCAATCAGATGCCATTTACACTAGGAAGTTCTGTGCATAAAACACACATAAAGGGCAAAGAAATGATGAGGAACCAGCAAAGAGCGACTTATGCCCCTGTCACACCTTGACAATTTAGCCTGAAGTACGGGAAATATGGCAAAAACGCTGGCATACATTTTGTATCAGTTATGAGTATGCTGAAACACGTCGACATATGGCAAATACCTCATGCAATATGTGGGCCATGAGTTACAGGTAAGTTATCTGATCTGAGGGGAGTGGTGGCCTATAGGTTAGGTTAGTTCGAAACCCACTCCCACAGACTGCCTCTCCGGGTCCCTGAGCAAGACCCTTAACTCCTTAACCCTTAACCATTGCTCCCCAGGCGCCCCATTATGGCAGCTCACTCCTCCCCAAGGGGACGGGTTAAATGCAGAGAGCAAATTTCTCCATTGTGAGATCAATAAAGTCCAATTATTACTGCCGTTGACATAAGTTAAGTGTAAGTTATTCATAAGTCGGCGCTTGTAGCTTATCCAAAACCTATTAGTAACCTGTCCATAACTGATGGGTAACTTATCAAGAACTTATATCCAATGCACATCAATGTATCTGACGTGTTCCAGAAGACCGCTAAGCGTGTTTCTAACAGCTACTGTATTATGGCGTATTGGCAGCGTTTTGGTACAAAGGGGTTCACGGGAGGAAACAGCCAGTTCTCCTCCAGACTTCATCCCCATCATAGGTTGAGCCAGAAGGTGAGTGTGATGGATCCTCCCTACGTTCACGCCCACCACCAACACACTTCCAATCAGACATGATTCTGAATCTACTGCGACTACAAACCTACTTTCTTTCTTTTCTTTTTATTTATTTATTTATTTTTTAGTTGCTGATAAACAGCAGCTCAAAGACTTTTTATGCAGGCCTCCGGATCATCACTGCCCCCCTTGGGACACTGGCTTGTGCATCATTTCATGGGCATTACGCTGCTGTGCATTACGCATAAGTTAGGCTGTCGTTGGACATAAGTTCTGGACTCATCATGAATACGCTATGTATACGCCCAGCATTGAAAAAATAAATAGAAAGTTCAGCGTATGCCAGCGTTTTAGGAAATTGTGGGACGTCAGAAATACGCTGGCTAAATCGGTAAGGTGTGACAGGACCCTGAACAGGTGGACCATGAATGGGAGACAGAAACAATGGGTGGACTAATTAAAAGAAGAGGAGCAGGTGTGTACAGAGGAAACTAGAAGGGAGCTAGGAGAAGGAGAGTGAGACAACAGAGGGTAAAGAAGAAATACATAGGAACTCTAAAACAACCAGAACACAACTCAAATGAAACCAATAAATCTCAAAAAGAAACTTTAAACAGACCGAAACCATGACAGAAACAGTCTAGCTGATCTCTGTGAATCTGTTTTATGTTGCCTCCAATGTTTTTTTTTTGTTGCCTTCTTTGATTCTAACGTTGCTGATTAAAGCATTCAGTTTGTTCAAATGTTTTTGTTTTTTATTCTCAATCTGCTACAGTATCTCCACCTTTTTCCTTTTCTTCTACATATTCTCTATTTATGTTGCCCTCCTCCCTCCTTTCTGCCCACTAATTCAATCACACACACCCACACATAAGCTCACCGTCCCTCGGGTGAGTTATCCCCCACAGACGCACACTCTATTACCCAAGATGCACTATCCCATTGCGCGCCGGCCTTTTCATTGGCCAATAAAACAACCTGAGCTTTACGGCTCTGCCGATTCCAAGTACATCAACCACAGGGAGGCAGAGAGCGGGAGGGAGGAGGAGAAAAATGGAGGAAAGATGGAGAGATAGCAGAGAATAGGCAGGAGGAGGAATTTGAAATGGTGTGAGAAAAGACATGGGAAGAGAAAATGCCATTAGGAGTAATAAAATGAAGAAAGATTGTCCTCTCACCGAGCCTGGGAAAAGAAGATGGAAAAAGTGAGCCGGCTAAGAGCAAACTGTGGATAGAGGGAGAGAGCAAAGCCCATAAAAACATGGAGCCATTCATGACTTATAAAATAAGAGCCATTGATGTGCAAAGCAAAACTGCAGCATAGATGAAATAGATGATATTTTATTGTTCCAGCCCCCAAAGTCCCAGCCTGTATAAATAGCTATTGATCCAACATGTATTATTCAGCCAGCGAACTTTAAAGCCAGAGAGGCATCACACACTGACTGCCGTCTCTCTGCTGCATTTTCCAATCTGGTCATCCACTGGTTAAAGGTTTATTCCCACTTTGGTTTTTGTTGTTTTTAAAGATGAGTTTCACTCAAATGTTTGAATTCTTTTACTCCATCAACCCTTCAGACGCTGCCATTGCTGCTGGTGCTGCTGTTCTTAATGGACTGGGAAGATATTTATTAACTCAGATACTGATAAAGGGCTTTAATTCAGTGGCTGAAACAAGAAGATGCTGTAAAACTTTGAGCAACTAAAACATATTTTAACACCTTGTAAAGTAAAGAGACCAACGGATTTATTGAAAATGTATTCATTCATTTATTTCTCATACTTCAAAAAACTTTGCTGCCAGTGACCTGAAATCTCTGCTGTCATAGTTCCTTTAAAGGTCATAAAATCTAAAATTATTACATGCTGTTCAATAAATGATAAGTGTTTTTAATTCAGAGTAATTTAATTTGAATGTTCTTTACTCGAGACATCCATGTTTGTCAAAGAACACTACTGCCACCTACTGGTTTGTGACGTCACGGTGCGGTATCGGCTGTTGATCAAGTCCCAGTGCTGTATCTGGTGTTTGTCACAACGCACTATTATCCAAGTCTTCTTGAAAACCTTCGTCTTCCAAATGTTGGCTACATATTACCTGTTTTTTCTCTTTTTTTTTCTTTCACTCGATGTATTCCAACATCCAACTGCCATGGGCTTTGTAAGAGTTTAGCTCTGGTGAATCTCAATGGTGAAGTCCTCTGGAAATCTTAAACAATTGTTGTTGATTGCAGTAGTTCCCACTGATGTTACTTGTAAAATGGTGAGAAGAATTATTTCAAATTTTTTACTGATTAAAGCAAAATTCGTTAAATCACCACAAACGTATTAGTTTTAGGTATAGATAATTGTAGCGACTACCAACCACCTTTTTGTCGCTTCTGGGTGCGGGGAATCTGGGATTTAACACGCTTAAAAGAGGAGATGGAAACCAGGATATGAGGTATGGGCGTTCCCATTTATTGAAGTACGTTTGTATATGAACAAACTTTCCAAACAATCCGAGTAGCGGTCTTTACATCAAGTGAGATGGACAGGTAACTATGGAGAATGTGAAAGATAACAGAGTTTAACCGGAGGACGCAGGCTATTGAGTGCCAAAGAAAGCGGTAAAAACCGTATGACCTCCCGTCACCCAAAACCCTTTCTGCCCCCTCATGTCTTACCTATAAAGCCTTCCCCTCCACACCGCCACCAGTGGTAGAGCAGAATATAGGTCACCGCCACCCAAAACAAATAACCCAAAAACAAACCATACCTAAACACCAACAACTATAAATGACTCCTACAATAATGATCCATTGATTAATCCTTGCTGACCGGACCTCTTCTTTAATTGTTTTAGACCTAGTTTGGTAAAACGCACTCTACCATTTGGAGGTCAACACACACTAAGGAGCATAGGTGGGAGTCAACAAGTTATCTCTATACCTTGTGTTTGTTCTGCCCAACCACTGAACCAATGCACTGGTTAAACCAGATTTAACTCATCTGGTTCAATATCATTTCATAGCTTTAATGTTAAAAATAAACACATTTTTAACGTCTTTCTTCTGCCTGAAATTAGGATTTTTTTAAAGAAATTCTTTGCTTGTTTTAATTATTTCTTTGTGGCATTTAAAATAACAGCATTTGCACATTATTTCTACATTAGTAGCCATTCAAAATTTCTCCACTTTCCTTGATGAGTCATTGGCTGGTCCCCCACAATTCCTTTTAAACATCAATCTTTGTACTAAATTAGTCTTTACATTGCGTGCGGCGTGAACATTATTTTTAAATCACGTTTTGATCAGTTACTCCGTTTTCTGAAAAGCCTTTTTCCCCAAATACGTTTTTTCAGGGATGGTTGCTTTATACTTCCACCCACTTCTGGTTATTAATTCAGTCCTGAAAGACAATAGAAGCGAACCAACAAATATTTATGAAAGCTCTATAGAAACCACAATCATGCTTCATAAATGTGTTGTTTGCTCAGTTTGAATAAATTTTGCATCTTTTTGGTGCATTTCGTGAAACTTCTGACATTCCACAAACCTAAACTTCAGTTGCAGATGCTGTTTGGTGGTTTTTTTATGCTTAGTAGGAATTGTTAACTAAACAAAAACCAACTGGAAACATTTTAAACGTGTAAACATTACATAGGTTTATCATTTAAAGAAATGTAGAAAAAAAAGGTGAAATCTCTGTGAACTGCTCCGTTTTTCCAATCCTTTGGACCCCTAGGGACTGCGACGTACGACCCTCTTATTCAGTGTTTGTAGCTTGTCTTTCCAGCAGCTCTCCTGTCCGGGTCTTTCTGTTCTGCCTCACATTCATGCAAACAGTCACACGTTCACACGTCGCCCTCTCAGCCTGCAGGCTCGGCTTAAGCGAGGTAGCCAGCTGTCGCAGTTTTGGACCGGGCTCTGTTAACACAGTGACAAGGGGCCCGTCAGACGTCCCAGAGTGTGAAGAGACGGCCGTCCTGCTGCCTCCCTCCACCAAACACCCACACACATATTTCCAGCCTGGAGCTGTTGGCGTCCTGCACATCCTTCGACACTTTTCCTTTTGCTCTTTCAAGCTTTCTCTGCATCATCCTGTCTTTCTCTTAACCTTTTGCAACAATAATGGAGTTAGATCATATCTGTAATCCTCATTCAATGTACACTAAGTTACATTAAAAAACAACAGTAAATTATCCGAATTGTATGGAGCTAAAGCAGTGACAGCTTGCATTGACATTAAAAAATAGCACAAAAAGGTAAAACACTAAAAAGGTGAATATGTCATGAACTCCAGAATGTACGTAGTACCCAGTATTGAGGCGAGACAGACAGTAAGAAGTTTCAAAATGTTTAATGAAAATAAACAGAACAAATGCACAGAGCTGTAGATGTGCAGATGCACAGCGGCTGTGGGGGGAGGCAGGGTACCACCCACCTCTGGCACTCTGGTTGAGAGAGAAACACAGGTAAGTGACCACAATAATCAGGTGGAAGATGATTATCCATGTGAGCTTACCTGGTTTAACAGTTCAGTCCATTCTCAAGGGTGAGGCAGGATCCAGCTGATGCACTGCCAACGAGATGCAGAGCCGCCCACAGTGGCCCCGATGCAGCAACCCCAGTGAGCAGGCAGGAGTCCGTAGCCTGGTCAGGGTTTCCGATCAGAACCAAAAATTTGTTCCAGGAGTCCACAGAGAGTTTTGGCAGGTTCAGGATTCCAAGACTCAAACAGGAAGTTCAAGCAGACACGTTCGGATGCAGACATGGGGCAGAACAAGACGTATGAGGAAAACCTTGGAACTTTAAACTGCCTCCCCCACTGAGCCAAAACAGGATCAGGGTGCACTCAGAGGATAAGAAACAGGACTACAAAGCTTTAAACTAGCTCCCCCCTGCCAAGTCAAAACAGAAACAGGGCACGCTCAGCAGAGAAGAGCCAGGACACACACCCAGACACACACCAAGAGAAAACAAATAACCCCCTCTAACCACTGGCCTCCGAGAACAGGAACATTAACCTTGGAAAACACTAAAACTAATGAACGAACATACATCAATGATCTGGCTCCGATAGCTGGGCTGAACCGCAGAAGAAGCAGGTGGATAAGATGATGATAATTAGTGACTGGGGAGGGTTTGACAGGTGAGTGATGTGAGCAATTAGATCAACTATCAGGGCTGTGATCTAGACAGAATATTGAATATTCAAACATAGCTACTAAAAAAGGACAAACAGGATGGTTTTCTCGTGTTCTGCTGCATTTTCTTTTCCACTTTGAGCCTTCAGTTAAGCCGCGCCCCCTGACACCAGAAAGTGCTAGCTTGTAGAGGGATGTTGACGGAAGGAACTCTGCAGAAACACTGAAACCATCCCACTCTGGGGGAAAAAAAGAAGACTTACAAAAAACTACAGCATTAAACGAGAGGATTATCATAAGTTTTAGTTAATGTTTTAGTAATGTTTTATAATGTTTGCAGTTTCAGTTCCAAATTTCTTCGTCAATGCTAGCTGTCGCTGATTTAACTTCCTAGCATTGCTGTTCTCTACTCTCTTCAGCCAGTGTCATTTTTCCATCCTGAGTTATTGACATACTTGACAAACCTTTGCCTTTTCTCTTCCAGTTTTATTTCTTTTACTGGCTTCTTTTATCGTGTTCTATTTTATCTTTTAATTTACGTGAAGCGATTTGTCTTTGCACTGAATTGTGCTATACACATTACTCTGACTGGGTATCATGTAGGGTGAGCCGATTCAATTGTTGATGCATAGCTAACGATACAAATTGATTCTCAAAATAGCTGACCTTGATTTGATTTGACTCCCATATCAATATTTATTACTTTCAAAATAACACTAAGTGATTCAATCAACAAAACCAGCCAAATATTATATCTATGTTCAATTTATTGAAGACTAACCGGCAAACCACTTCAAATGCAGCAAACCAGTTTGCTAAGCTGGGATGGTCATGTTAGCTGCACTTTCTCTGACAATGGCCGGCACTCTGTCAGATCAGCATACCTCGTCAGATCAGCATACCCATAGTCAATATGCATAGACGTCAGATTTGCGCTTATCCCTTTAATTTTGTATGAAAAATAGACTTTAAACTACCTCAACCGGCGTGTATCCCGTTAGTCATGTACAAAAAAAACCTAACAATTTAAGGTCATACACTTAAAAAAACACCAAAAAGGAAGTAATTAGACCCTGTGCTCCCTTAGCTTAATATTAAGTTAAAGGAACCATAATAATTGTCCCGATCTGCTCCATGAGTTTAATTTTTTTAGATTAACCTGTTGAAGTCTGGGTGAAAAACAATGTCTGACTTAATTCGTTCAAGTTCATAGAATTTTCATTTATTACTGTTGTCAGATTCAAGGTATTTCTGTGACCATTTTGTTTTGTTTTTTTTTTCTTCCAGAAAATTATAAACACAGTTGTTTCTTTGTGTGCAATACCAAGTGCAGTTCTAATCAGGTAGAAGTTTTCCATTTACCAACTCAAATATTCCAGAATTAAGTTATTGTTTTAGAGAAGTCTTAACAATTAAAGTATAGGAGGTAGAGTTATGTTGGTGTCAATCTGACACTGAGTTAATTAAGGGCCTGATACTGTTAAAATCTGTATTATACATTTATCATAAAACATCTGACCTGTTAGATTTTTTATTTTGTTAAAACCTTGGACTGAATTTAGAGAGATTATATAAAACAGAATAAAGTTAAGTTTATCCTCACCAGTGCTAATATCATCTGGATTTATCTAAATAAATAAAAAAATAAAATAAAACATTTATGCAAACATCATAATTATTATTTAAAAAAACACTGAAAGAATAATCCTCAGAAGCCTCACTGTGGGCCAGCTTGCTGTGATTTATTTAATGTACCTCATATAAGTTTTTCTCTTTTTTTAAAATATGTTTTTCCTCAATTTTAGCCGTATTGTTACCAGTGGAATAATATGACTCACAATAAACATCTATTATCTAATTTCCATTGCATAACATCTAATTATTTTATTTTAGGGTCAGAAACACTTGTTCCACTGAGAGATAATTTGATGTACGTTCTCAAATTTAGAGTAAAAACTCTGTTTTGAGGAAATATTTGCAGTGTAGCTCTTAGACCAAACAGGATGGAGTAAAGGTGAAGCACGGATCAGATCCTGATAGAGATTGTTTCGACATCCTCAATGAGGTTCAACTATGAGGTTCATTTAGAACACTCTGATAAATGTCTGAATGCAGTGTTAGCGTAACAGCCCCCTAATGGCGTAACGACACAACAATTACAACCGGGAAGCATCTGCTGTCTCTGCTTGCCGGTATTTACGCCATTGCACCCCCTCATATCCCACTTTAATAGTAATTATTTCAGGCTTCTTTAGTGGATTTAAAAAAAATAGTTGTCCATCTGAGCGGCGTTCCCCCTCCTCCCACCTAGTCGCTCGGTTTATACCGAGACGTTTCCAAACAGCCAGAGGCCCACTGCTGAAATGTGTTGAATGACTCTCAGTCAATAGCGGCGGCGTTGAGCAGCTGTCCTCTGCCCGTCACGCACGCATGTCTGAGCTGATGTGTGGAGTCATTGATGTGTGGAAACTGGCCGAAAGCGTCGCTGCCACAGACATCGACGGCTCTTTAAAAAACTCCTGCTGAAAGCATTTGTGACGGTTTGGCCGACGGGGTCAATGTGTTCAATCTGCTTTATGTTTTCAGAGTGGAGATCACAATGAGACACACTGACCTGCTGTAAATAGCCGTCGCCACCAAATTGATCCCTGCAACATTTAACGGACGATTTAATACCTCAGGATTGATTCTCTGGGCGGCTGTGATGTGGCAGCTGAGGGGGGCGGGTTGTCAATGAACGGTGATTGTGGCCTTTTGTTTTCAGCATGGATTTCAACTTCAGAGAAAAATAATCCGAATTATATCCAAGGTCAAGTTATGTTGGATGCTTAAGTTACATATTGTGCGGTTGACCAAATAAAGTGACGATTTAACAAATCGAACCATAGCTGTAGCTTCTTTGACCTTGTTTTGAGATTGATGCCATCTTCAAAAACAAGTTCTCATAGAGAAATAATCTGCCAGCGCAGGAAGACAATTCGACCAGGAAATTTTATATAAGGATAAATATTCTTAAATGGAGAGTTTGGTTCCCACACAGAGTGTAAAAAGGATATTAGTAATGCTTTAGAATAAGACAATCCTTCTGTCTGTCTCCAGATCACCTACAAGGCCCTGAGTTCCCTGGATCCCAGCGCCGACCTGACCACCCAGAGGGGACGAGTTTTCAAGCTGAGGAACGAGACCCATCACCTGTTCGTCAGCCTCTACCCTGGAACCACCTACTTCTTCACCCTGAAGGCGTCCACCAACAAGGGCTTCGGGCCGCCGGTCACCACCCGCATAACCACCAAGATAGCAGGTAAAGGACACTGGTTTTGGACTCAGCTGGGCTCACCGGGTTTGTTTTGCCTTTTCTCATCGACACTTTGAGGTTACAAGAGCAATTAAAGGGATTTTGATTTTCTAAGAAAGAAACAGTTAAACAGATGAGCTTTGAGTCAGTGTCCGTGTCAAAGAATAAAAGAGAGAACATCCAGTTAGTCAAGGCCAGATTAAGCTACTGTGATGAGAAAAAGCACAGAGAACATAACATAACGTTAGATAGTTAGTTTATTATATACATTATATAAACAGAAAATAAAACAGAATGATGAAAAAGGATCCCTATGTCCTCCAGCAGTCTAAACCTATAGCAGCATTAAAACTGAAAGTACAACTAAATATAGAAATTTAAACATCGTCAACATGTACAGTAAAGGTTAAGGGAGGCAAGATGTCTTCATCTGAGCCATCATGTGCAAATTTACCCAGCCTCCCTGTCTTCATTCAGCTATTACTTCATGTACAGTAAGTAGCAGAAAGTACAAATAGTTGTGTTTAAATGTAGGGAGCAAAACAAAAAAAGTCCCCAGAAAAATCTATATTTCAGTACAGAGATTGAAAAATGCTACATAAGTTCTGGTCCTATGTTACTGTTGGGTTCCATAAAATCTACAGATAAATCCTTTGATTTCTGCCCTGATTCAATGAGCTGATTCTGGCTCCTCTCTGCTCCTGGTAACTTTTGAATCCTGGATGTCCTCCTGTAGGCCGGATTGGTTTGATCTTATCCGGGACAGAGCCGTGCTTCTCATGGCAGCCTAACGTCTTCTGTTTTTCTCTGAATGTGCCTCTCTCTGTTCCTGACTGACTGGCAGCTTTCTGACATTTTCTCTCCGTTTGTAATCCTGTTTATCTGCAGGCATCAGTTCACAGAAAATGTCAGTGGCACCAATAAAAAGGCAGAAACAAACTGCTTCATAAGACAACATTTCTACACCAGAATTGTCTGGGTTTTTGTTCAGGATGTTTTTGGAAGGCCGTCCTTTGTTATTTTAATGGGAGAATGACTGATAGCAAAATAAAAGCTCTTTGTTTGTTAGTCCCTCTTTGCCTTTTCTATCTGACTCCTTTCAGTGATTTTAGATTCCTGCTTTCTCTTCATTTTACTTTTCTTTCAGCCAAATTTTACTCTTTTGTATTTCACCTTTCAACAATGTGACATTTTTTTCGTTGTTTTCAGTTTCCTCCTCCCTTCAAACAATAGGAGCTTTATTAAAAGAAGAAAGTCTGCATATTGCTCCCATCTTTCCAACATGTAGCTGTGATGCTTCTCAGATTTTAACACTCAAAGAACATCTAAGATGTTGCTGCTACCTACTGCTTAAAGTAATGCAAATTCATTCATTCATGGTACTTTTCTGCTCAGAGCATAAATCAAGTCTTAAAATCTTAGATTCAATCAACTTGTGTTTTTGATCTTGTTTTATTAATCAGTTTTCAGAACACATATATCATGATTTTTATACAAATCACAGCAATATTTGCAGCGTACAGGTAGATTTACTGCAAGTAGGTCTCACTGAAATAAATAAAATTTGACAATGAAATAAGATGACTAATATTTAAAGCGAGATAAAAAAGACTCCTTTATGTTATTTTTAGTTCATTAATTAATTCCTCTTTCAAATAAATTTTTCAAATGCACTGATTTAAAAAAATATTTACTCAGATTAGTTTTTTTATGTTTGTCAAAAAGACTTCTAGATAGTTTGTATATGTATGTATGTGTATATATATATATATATATATATATATATATATATATATATATATATATATATATATATTGATTTTCCAATTCTGAATATTTTTATAGCACAAGACTAACATGAGAACATAGATATACCTTGACAGTCCAGGGTTCATTATTATCTTCATATGGTGAACGTTCGTGGAACAAAACGGGGCACTTAAAGGAATAGTACACCCAAAACATGATTAGCCTTCATTTTCTACTCACCCCCATGCTGAACAACACTCTGGAGTACTTTTTTGATATCTCAAATGCATCTGGAGATCTGGGAGGCTTCTTGCTGTCTGCTGACATTCAAATAATGGAGGTCTAT
>NW_015150466.1:2390624-2394351 GCF_000732505.1 Cyprinodon variegatus
AGTGAGAAATAGTTAGGATTGGTGTCCTCCTCCCTCTTAGGATCATGTCAACTCTTCAGTTTTAGCATTAAAGCTCAGATTCAGCTGAGTCCACCACCCTCCCTTCCCACTACCACCACACCCCCCATGTCATCGGCATGTTGCAGACGCAGGCCTCTCTGTCAACACCTGCAGGGATATTTAGCATGACCTTTTCCTCTTAGCCTCCTCCCTTCAATCATTCACACTAATCTTAACAACATCTCGCTATAAGTAGAAAGAAAAGAAAGAGAGATGCTCCATCCTCACATGAAAGATATGTCTCCCTCCAAATGTCACGCCATCCTTAATCTTCATTATCTCATTCGAGGTCCAAAGAACAGCCAGATTTTTGAATTAAAGGGACACGGAAAATGGAGAGGGATGGGGGGGGGGCTCCTAGTGTTTCCGTTTCACTCAGACGTTTTATTGCTGCAACTCCAGCATGAAGCTGTGACACATGTGGAGGTAAAACCTGGAAGTGATAGAAAGTCTCTCAGCACAACGTTCATCCGTCTCTTTGTTTCACTTACAAGCAGCGGATGAGCTTATTGTGATCAGATGAATAATTGTTTGTGACTATGACAGGTGGGCGGAGCAACAGAAACTAAACTCAATAAAAAGGAGAACTCCTCCAACATATCATTACTAAAGTAAAATTACACCATACACAAAAGTCCAGCTAAAGATTACTTTCCTGATTTCTAAAGAGTCGGGTCTATCTGCTCCGTCTTTAGCAGTGAGCTTTGCTTTTAGCCTGTGAATGCAGTTAATCCCTCCAGTTTCAATTCAATTCAATTTATTTATATAGTGACAATTAAAAACACATCAGCTCAAGGCACTTTACAGAGAAAACTCAACCGGATCATACAGTCAGATTCTTTCTGACTGTATGATTTTCTATCTAAGAAAAACCTACTGATTGCATCGACTTATTGACTTGAAGACAATCCCTCACACTAAGCATGCTTGTAGCGACAGTGGAGAGGAAAAACTCCCTTTTAACAGGAAGAAACATTAAGGAGAACAAGACTCAGAGTGAGCGACCTTCTGCCGAGGCCGGCTGGGGTTCATGGAGACAGAAGCAGAGAAACAAAAGGCAACTGTAAACCAGCTCCACAGGTTGCCCCGTCCAGGAGAAACACAGCCAGGCACACCAGCTCCAAGCCAACTCTCATGTCAGAGGATGAAGAGAGCACATCCAGTTAGTCACAGTCAGAGAAACAGGACTACACTGGAAAAACAGGCCGATCTCCAACATCTGTAAACAAAGGTGTTGATGGAAGCAGGACAGCAGATATTTCTCTCCAAGATGGAGTCACAGTCAAACAGGAACAGAACAGATGAAGCTACGAAAAAGCAGAGAGAGCAGAACGTTAGAGGTTGAACAAATACAGCAGGATCGAGAATAGAGATAGAATGATGGAAAGGGTTCTCTATGTCATCCAGCAGTCTAAGCCTATAGCAGCACAAATGCAGAAAATAGCTCAGGATAATCTAAGTATTTTTAAAAAGGTATAAGAAAGGTAGAAACACAGTGTGGCCAAGGTATATCAGGCTGTTAACGCAGTTTGTGAGTCAGATAGTGAACCTCTGCCCTTTTGAGGTCAGGACTCTGTGGAGGTCAACTTTCTCCACACTAAACTTTATCCACATGGAGGCAAACAACACACAAAGCTTGTGCTAACAGGAAGTCTCACTCTAACATGAATTTCATGTTGTGTATTTTAGTTTATCCAATGAGGTCACTCACATGGGGAGATTTTACTCTGATAAAACCAGTGATACTTCTTAATGTTATTAACTTAGAAAAAAGCACAAGACAGCAAAACCACTCCTGAAAGTAAATCTTGATTAAAAGGTTTCTCAAGTAAATGTAACTAATTTCTAAACTGGTAAAAAAAAAAAACGTGACGTCTAAAATCATTACAAAAACCTTAATAAATCTCAGCAAATGTCTTCTTTCTTTGAGATTTTTAAACCTTGAAACAAGTGTTTAGAAATGATGTCATAAAACTAGATAAATGATCTTAGGCCTCTAAACAGAAGTTTTTTGATCAGTGAGAATCAAATCATTTGTAGAGTCCCTCCTCTGAACGGGACGATGCG
The DNA here is from genome assembly GCF_000732505.1 of Cyprinodon variegatus. NCBI lineage: Eukaryota > Metazoa > Chordata > Actinopteri > Cyprinodontiformes > Cyprinodontidae > Cyprinodon > Cyprinodon variegatus. Next base: position 2,392,752 of record NW_015150466.1, read on the forward strand.
TTAGAGGTGATGGATGCTGTTGGGGCTCAAAATGTTAGAATTTTCTTTTGAAAAATATCAAAACACTGGAGACGATTCACTTCGTCTGTCCACCGGAGTGGGGAAAACCATTTATTGACAAGTCGAATTCTAACATGCTGTCCTAAAATAATACCATACAGTGCTCACATCTCAAAAGCTATTTTCCCCCAAAGCTGCCCCATTCCTCTCAGTGTATTTATCCCCTTTTTAATGATAATAAGAATACATTTTATTTCAAGCGCCTTTCAAAACACTCAAGGTCACTGTACATATAAAAACAATAAATGGTAAAAAGCAGTCGTCATAATTAAAAGAAACAACACAATAATAATATGTAATATACTGTAGTGTGAATGTATGTGCACAACATGTGGAAATCTAACTGGAATGTGTGTTTGGTGTTTTTCCATGATGGCCTGAAAAGAAGAAAAGATGTGATTGCCAAAATTCTCTGATGCATAAACCGTTCTTTCACCTCTTCACTCGATTTTATTCTGTGTGTAAATGTTTCCTGTTCAAACGTTCTGTTACCTATATCCTCTGTGAATTGCTAAGTATGAATACTGAAACATGTTTACACAGTTTGAAATGGCCTTAAATTATATTGATCCATCAATGATTTATTGAACCGTATTAAGCCGGGCATACACTGTGCAAATTTTTTCAACCATTGCTCGCATGTATAGCTCACACCGTACGACGAAACCCTGCGGTTGGTCGTACAGTTCGAGTTCACAGCTCACATTGACGTGTTTGATTTTCTCCCGACTTCATGATTCCTGATCGGGAGGTGGTCGTGAAAGGCTGATCGCCCCTCGTTATCCCCTGTACATTAATTCTGGAAAGTCGGCCCGAAAAGGGCAAAAAATCTTACAGTGTATGCCCGGCTTAAATCATTTGGGACGTCTCTAAACTAAACATGAGGTTAACCATCATGATGAGGTTTGCTCAGACATCTGCCTTTATTCTTACACTGACATGAGCTCAGATTTAACGTAGAAACTATAAAGAACAGGTGAATGAATCAACCAAACAGCAAAAATTTGCAATTCAGAATAATAGAAATCTGATGACTGATTTGAAAGTTTAATTTTACAGTAAAAGTTTCTTCTAAATCCTTATGTGGTATTTTTGCTGTATTTCTGGGCCATATTTGAATAACATAGACTGTACAGTTATGGCTGTCTTTCATTAAAGGTTCCCACAGTTTTCATGCTGCAGAAACGTCTCGTTTCAGCTCCCATGATGCCTGAGTATGAATCAGAAAGCGCGCTCAATGAGACGGAGACGACGATCACCATCCTGCTGAAGCCAGCCCAGTCCAGAGGAGCTCCCATCAGGTTTGCCTCTTTATTCTGTCTCTAAAATAATCAACCTTCATCCTTGTTCTTCACTCTATAGTCACCTTACCTTCCTTTGCGGCTCACTCTGTTTCCATCCAGCTCTCTTCCTCTGGAGAGACAATTCAACCATATAATCACCTGATCATTTGTCATTTGTCATTTGTGTTCTTAACCCTATAATGCCAAATGTATCATATTTGATACATACGGTTTCTGAAATGTTTTGCGTCTGACAC
>NW_015150466.1:2394572-2398268 GCF_000732505.1 Cyprinodon variegatus
TTTCTGTTTTTTCTTTTTACATATTTTGTTAAAAAGAAGGAAGGAATTCAAACGAAAAAAAGTAATTTTCTGTTTTGTTTTATTCTTGGATCAGGCTTTAAAGGGTTAAAGGTCTTAGCTTTTATTGCTAGAAAGATGTTTTACTTTGATCTGTTGCTTGTAAACATTATTTTACAGCTTCATACCTTTTGTATAACCAGTTGAAGCTTCTAAATGTGCATAAGTATAAAGTTGACTGCATTGTTCTTTTATTATAAACCAAATGCATAATCAGAGTTAGCATTCACCAACATGGTGCAGATTATTATTCAATGTTTTTCAAACCTTCTACTTTTTTTATTTCGTTAATTAATCTCCAACGTTTTTCATAATTGAAGCTTCAGTTGTATTTATAGTTCTGTAAAAAGTGAAATTCTTCAACATTTTAGATCATAAAAGCCAACTACATAGTTACTTTGACTAGTAACTAGTTCCCTTGTTTGCGCAGTAACTGAGTAACTTTTTTAGAAAAATAATTAGTAACTTTAACAAATTATTGTTTTTAAGTAACGTTTCCAACACTGAAAAGCAATAAACACATCTCTACCAAACTTATTCCAGCATCAGCAGGAATAAGTATCGATAACTTTAGATTTAGATGACATAAAACCGACAGATGTATCCAGTATTCAAGGCGAGTCAGACAATCGGACGTTTCAAAGCGTTCAATGACAGGGATGATAAAACAGAAAGGAACAGAAAGATGGCCTGTTGAGGATAAGTGAACCGCAGCGGCTGTAGGAGGGGGGTGGGGCACCGCTCAATCACTGACGCTCTGGTTTAACAGTTCAGTCCGTCCTCTCCGAGGAAGACAAGATCCAGCCGATGGACTGCTAAACGAGCTGCGGCTCAGAGCCGTCCAAAACGTCCCCGATGAAGCAGACAGGATAACGATCCAGGTCTGAGAAACGGTTCAGAACTGGACAGTTCCGAGACCCAGGAGTCCGTAGCCCAACCGGGGTTTCCGATCCGAACAGGAACAAAAAGATCCAGGGTTCCAGGAATCCACAGAGCGTTCAGGCAGGTTCAGAGTTCCATTAGTCCAGCACGAGCTCAGACAGACACGCTCATACGAAGACAGGCAGGCTCAGAGGTAGAGAGGAACATAGACAAGACATGGTATCAGGATAAATGCCGAACTTTAAACTGCTCCCCCCTAGGAGCCAGGATCATGGGACTAAAACTGACCTCCCACAGCAATAAACCCTCTAAATCCACTGGCCCCTGGGGACGGGAACATGAACCTTGGACTTAACTAAAACTCATGTAACAAACATGAAATAACTGAGACAACAACATAACACGAACAAACTAAGAATAAACTAAGAAATACTAACGAATAATGATCTGGCCCCGATAGCTGGGCTGAATAGCAGAGGGAGCAGGTAAATTAGACAAATGAGAATTAGAGAGCGGGGACGGAACAGCAGGTGAATGAAGTGAGTAATCAGATCAGCTACCAGAGCTGCGATCATGACATCAGAGCTGTTAAACCCGAGCAAGGGGATAAAACATATCTAACTCACGTTTCATATTCTTTCAACTTTTTAAAGTTCCCTCAGAGTTTCTCATAAGATGGAAACATGGCGTCTCTGATCTTAAACCAGCGCACTCCGTCTTCTTATTCTGTGCTCCCTCTAAAAGCCGTCTTTCATCCAAAGCGGTAGAACGTTCAAGACGTGACATGGAGAGAGACCCATCTTTGGTCATCAGCAATTATTTTTTATGAAAGCCGCCAAACAGGAGCTAGGGATAATTGGCGGCGGCCCCCTCTTCACAGAAACATACATTACCCTAATTGTGTATAATTGTGAAGCGAATTCTTGGCGTAGAGGGTGGAGGTAATTGCAGAGAGCCGCTGCATTTGTCCTGGCCGCTAAAGGAGGCCCTTAACCATTCATGGACTCTCAGAGCATAATGGAGACTCACACACACACAGAGACCAAAGCACATTTAAAGAGTAGAAACAGAGCAACACCTGTGCAGATAAACACACAGCTGTTAGCATCCATTAATGCACAAACTTGATTTTCATTCTTCTGTTTTTATCTAGAATTAGGTTGTTGGATGTGAGCCTTTGGATGCTGGTCTTACCAATGTATAAATATCTATATGTATAAAGATCTATGGCAGCATTACACTGTCAAGCTGCTGCCTACCTTTGTGAAGCAGGAAAAAGACTAATACAAAGGGAATCCAGTAGAATTTATTGCCTACCTGGAATGGCTGACAATAGTTGAATAAACTTTTGGCTATCAAAATGGTATCAGTGCGCTATTTGTTTGTACTCACTGATGCCGATACCACCATTTTAGTGTTGGATCGGGCCCCGCCTGATACTTGTTTCGGTATCGGTGCAACACTAATTAGAATGATATAATTTGATAACATCCACTTGAAATAAGAAAATACAGTTGTTTTTTTCTTATTTGAAGTGTAAAATGTCTCTTTAACTTCCTCAATCCAAGAACAAATACATTTATTTATTATTTATTTCCAGCATAAGCTTAGAAATAGGACTATATGCTTGTAAACTTTGAAGGAATTATACCTGAATAAGGAGTTTTCTAGACAACTTTATCTGTCAGTGTTTTGTTGCCTGATTTTCTATAGAAATCAACTCTTTTTTTTTTCAGCTCCTACCAGCTTGTTGTGAAGGAGGAGAGAAAGTCTAAAAGCCGCCGTGCCGCCTCTGAAGCTCCGGAGTGTTTTTCTGCCATTTTCAGCTTCAGGAACGCCTCCGTCCTGAACTCTGCGTACTACATGGCTGCTGATCTGCCGCCATCCAGCCTCACGGTTGTGCAGCCATTCACGGTTGGGGACAACAAGAGCTACGGAGGCTTCTTGAACCCTCCGCTCTCACCTGCCAAGAGCTACAGCATCTACTTCCAGGCAATGAGCAGGGCCAACGGGGTGAGTCTGAACTCTGTCTTCAGAGATAATGAATGCTTTTAGTTGAAGGATTCAAAAGCAAACCGAGAAACAAACTTCTACTGTGCCTACAACATTCAGCACAAACACATTTAATTGAGTCTTTTAAACACCTGGTGCTCATGAATGAAGGCTGGTTTATACTCAAAGACCAAGTCGTCTGCATGTGTGTCGCAGTTAACACAAATGTGCTCCCGCCTCTCCCGCAGACACTCTGCTGCAAAATAGTAGGTGACCGCAGACAATGTCGCAGACAGGAGGCCTCTGATTGGTCAAATCTACATCCACTCTACACTATTTCCTTTTTGGTACCTTACCGGCCTTTGTTTTTATGACCGATTGGTAAAGTTGGACCAGCTGAAAGAGTGAGGTGCACGAGAACGCTGGGACCCTGGATCCCCGCTCTTTTTGGCCCTCATGTCCCTCCGTTGTCGCATAAACTTGCCCTCACTTCCTCACCACCTCGGTCGTATCTAGACCCACCGCTAGTTCCTGATTGACTCTCTTGCATTGTGGCGTTAAATAACAGCATAAACCAAACTTCAATGATGGGCATAAATCTGAAATATCTGTACAAGCTCACTGCGACACACTGCTGCGGGAGGAAAACCAGCCCTTAAGTGCCGCTTATAGTTTTAGACCGAAACATTGAAACCAATTGGTTATTTTATATATTTTAGTTTTAAGTTTATTTTTAGTTTATTATCTGTTATTTATGTAGTTTGA
>NW_015150466.1:2398849-2417313 GCF_000732505.1 Cyprinodon variegatus
TTAAATGTCATAAAAATAGCTTCTGTGATTTCCCTCCATCTCCCTCCTTTCCTCTCATATGGGATTGCTTTTTTACACGATGAGACCAAAGTCATAGAGTGCAAAAGAGTCAATTTAACTATCGTTAAATCTTTAGAAAAGGGAAGTTAGCGTCAGGATCAAAACATCTTCTCAGATATATTCGAACAACGATTTACAACGACTGAAAGATGCTTCACTGTCACTTTAAACACTCATTCATTATCCTCTGATTTGATTTTGATTTTACGTTAGCTTCTGCTAATGGTGTTAGCTCTAGCTAACATAGTAAACAGTAAATCAAAAGCCGATCACATTTGTTTGTGTCCACAGATATCTCACGTATAACGGTTCATGAAAACTTTGAGTGTGGAATCGTCAAACAGTTTTAAAACTTTAAATGAACACTAACTGTTTCCAGTCAGGCCTTATCTTTTAGACCTTTTTTTTTATGGAGAACCATCTCTGCCATATTTAAAAATAGATACAGAAATAAATAAATGCTCAGTAAATAAATAAGCATACAATTAATTGCCCCCCTAAATACAATAAACAAATAAATGTAGGTAGAATTTAAATTATGCAAGGCGGCATAAATGTATATAGCTTTTTTATTTATTCGCCTTTGTAATAATTACCTTATTTATTTATTGTCTGCTATAATCTTCAACTTTATTTATTTATTACTTATTTTTAAAGTATTTATTTATGTGCATGTGGTAATATTTTTGTCTGTTTTATTCTTCCTTTGTATTTTTTACCCTATTTATTTCTTCAAAGCTATTTATTTCTGCCTGTTGTTTTTACATTTCTGTCTGCATTCCTGCATCATTATGCAAATGAGGAGGGGTGTGTCTTAAAGGGTCAACAAATAAATAAATAAGCTAATTAAACGAGATTCATACATTTATGTCTCACTGTATAATTTAATTTCTACCTACATTTATCAGTTTATTGTATTCTAGGGCGCAATTAATTGGATGCTTATTTCTTTATTGAGCATTTATTTATTTATGTGTTTTTTTTTTTTAAATGGCAGAGTTGGTCCTCCATATTTTTTTAGGCTCTTTTATTAAATCAAAGGGGAAGCTTTTCTTCCACTGACCCCTTTTTATCAATTAATCCCACCGACTGCTGATCCTCCATCTTCGACCAGCTCCTTACTTTAGAAGTATTTCAAGAATCAAACTTCACTTTGTTAAATTTCCATAACACTTTAAAACCCTTTGAGGCTTGTTTTAATTTCCTCCTGCCGTAACCAGGGTAACGGTGCAGAGAGTGATGCCTGGTGAGTCGGCCGAAGCCGTGATTCGCCCCTCGATGCTCCCACATGGAGACGGACAGTGAGGTGGAGGCCTGTACTTCCTGCATGGCTGATGGATTCAGGCTCGTGTTCAGACCTTAAATCAGGTCATTTTCAGGCTCCCTATTTGATTGGATCGCAGTCGATCCAATCGGAGTTAGATTTGTCCGGATCACGGAGTGGAAAATTGTGGGTGTGCTGTGGGGCGATGGTGGAGAAAGTAAATAGAAATATAAGTGGGCCTGTTCAGCCACCATAACCCAAATGATTTGATGGGGAAGTCAGGCTTAGAAAATGGGCCCTCAGTTGGATTATTCCTTTCTGTATTTGCGCGTTCTGCCCATCCTTCCTATTCCCAGATTGAAACTGTTGCTGGCATTTCAAGACGAGAGACATATTAAAATTTGTCCATTCGCTTTCCCAGCGGCTGCCGTTTTTACTGCAGGGCCAAATCAAATGCTGAAGCTTTAGACTCCTCATTTCAGGAGCAGATAGGTGTGAAGGTGATATTTGTCAATCAAGGATTTAACTAATCTGCTTTTCTCACAAAGGGATTTGATTTAATTTCTCTTTCTGTCACTCACTGCTGTGGGAGTCAGCATTGGTTTGTCCCGAAGGCTGCAGATGCTTCTTGTTTGCAAAGAAACTCCTTGTTTTGCTGTTAGACGGCTATGTTGGTGTCAGAGTTTGATCCTGTGGATGAAAGAGCTGCTCATTCCCTGCCAGTCTTGGATAATCCGACTATTTTAGTTTTCCCCAATGAGATCCGCCTGTCCATCAAACCAGAGCCACGCCTTCCTCCCAGCCTTTTATTCTCAGTCAGGAGAACATTTAGGAGGAAACTGTTCCTCAATCCTCCCACTCTCTCCTCTTTTTTTCATCTGTGTGTCTTTTCACAGCATTTTAGGCATAAATAATCCGGCTTCCTACATGTACGGAGTGAACTTTGTTCTATTTTTTTTTTTCTCAGGCAAAAACTTGCTCGTAAATTAATGTGAAAAAAAACACAATACAGAAAATCAACTTAAAAAAAAATATAAAGTGTTTCTGCTGATTACTTAGATTTTATTTTGTCAAATTATTTTAATTGTTTTGTCATTATTTATGTATTTTATTTCTTTTTTAAATGTTTGGTTTTTTTAGATTAAGTTTTTTAAATGTAATTCTTATCAAATTGTGTTTCACATTCTCATTCTTTCCCTTTGGGGGTGGGCATTTCTCTGGAGCAATGAGCAAAGAACCATTTCTATTGGTCAAGAGTGAGTGTTTTCATTGAGCTGGAAGTGAAGATGATGTGATCTATAAAATGCAAAAAATAAAAAAAATAAAAAAAAGAGAAAATCTCAAGCATAAAAAAAGTTTGAAAATAAATCTTGTTTTTAAGAGAAAACATATAAATTCGATTGGCAGATCATCACCTCCTGAAATTAAGGGCAAATACATCATTAAAAAAAATTTTATTTTCAGATCAGTTTTGCTGTATAAAATTTAAAATGAATTAACAACAACAGCATCATTAAAGGCTACACAAAGCATTGTTCAGTGGGATTATTTAAGTATGGAGTGAAAGCTTAGACTTAAAAACACCAGTCCAAGTATCGTCACATTACCAGTTAGGCCAGTACAAACCTGGTTAGACACCTGTGGGGCTCACTGTCATAAAACGGGACAGGTAGACCCAGTATTCAAGGTGAGACAGTCAGGTATATTAAAAATGTTTATTTAGAAAACAACGAAGGGAACAGAACAAAAGCGTGGGACTGTGGAGCTGCGGCTCGGACACTTGGACACTCTGAAGGGAGGAACACAGGTAAGTGACCATGATCATCTGACAGGAGATGATTATCCATTTGGGTCACTTACCTGGTTTGACAGTTCAGTCCACCCTCTTTGAAAGGGGTGATATCCAGCCGATGGGACACTGGCTGGCACCACCCAGAGTGTCCCAGATGCTGCAGCCCCAGAGAACAAGCTGAAAGCCGACCCTGGTCAGGGGAAAACAGAACAGACAGCAGCAGACCAGGAATCCAAGAGTCCTCAGCTGATCAGCGGTTTCGGCCCAAACAGGAACATAGGGATCTAGGCTACCAGGATTCCTCAGAGCGTGGAGGCAGGTTCAGATACAGACGGGTCCAGAAGCGTGTCCAGACAGACAGCCACAGAAGCAGATGGGCAGGCTGGGTGGTTGAGTGAAGCAGAGACAAGACGGGGCACCAGGATTTCAGCAGGACTTTAAACTGGTCTCCTCCTAGGAGCCAGGCTTACAGGAATAAAACTCACCTTCTCCGAGTTCCGAGCCTAAAACCCTGAGGGGTCCGTGGAGAAGGACCAGGACACGATCAGAAGACAAGACGAACACGAAAACCCTCTCAATCCAATGCCAGGAACCAGGACACGAACCTTACAACTAAACTAAAAACGACCAAACAGAACACAAAACACAAAACAATTATCTGGCCCCGATTGCTCGGGCTAAACCAAATATAAAGCACAGACGCAGGTGAAAAATTAGGAACCAGGCAGAACTAGGCAGGTGAATGAAATTAATAATTAAGTTGAAACTATCAGGCCAGATCATGATACTCACTTAAAGACACTTAAAGAACTCCATGCAGACTTTTCTCCGTGTGACATACCTCCAATCAGTGCATCTTAAAAATAGACGAGCATTAGTTAAATGCATGAAACTCAGGAAGATCAGAGGTAGTGAAAAAACAAGCTGCAAAGTTGGAGTCGCTGGAAAAAAAGGGAGAGGAAGAAGAGGAAGACAAAGAAAATGGGGTAAAAAATGGCAGAAAACAAAAAAAAAACAAAAGGAAAGTGTGACACGCATGGAGAAACACGCTCCACCATGCTGGGAAAAAAGACACCCAGACACCTTCTTTGACAAGTAAAAAGCCTCAGGGGTTGGCCAAGGCACTCTGACAATCAATGTCACTCACCACCACCCCCCCACACACGCTAACATACCAGCAAAGACAGCACTGCGGTGACACACACACACACACTGAGAGAGCCTCAGAGTGCAGGTTTAGGAGTTTCCAGGAGAGAGATTTTACCTTCTGACAGTCGCTGTCAATCAAGATGCACTCAGACTCCAAAATTCCTGAATGCACTTTTATTCCTGGTCTGATGAACAGATGGGAACTTTCCCATTAAGCAGCCTGTTATTAAATCTCCCAGAGATTTTTACCTACATTCAGCTAATCATCGTTTGCTGTAAATGAGTCAATAATCATTTGGAATTTAATTTCAATGCCGATAGAGGAATTTATATTTCTCATTTAAAATTTACATCGGAATCAGCATCATTGAATCTTTGAACTTTGATCAAATTGCTTTTAAATGGTAGGGAAATCATATTTAAATGTCAAATCATTCTGGCTTAAACATGTATATAAATGTACTCTTCGTCAGACGATATTGTCCCAAAATTTAGAAAGTGTCTATTTAAAAATAAAATCCTGTTTTTTTTCCCATTATCTTATGCAGGCCAGTTAGTTATAGATCAGCTTGTACACCTGAATTAGGCCAATCATATATCAACAGTCATCTGTCAATAAATTTTTTTTGGTCATAGCATCTTGATTCATATGTTTCTGCTAATGTACACAACGGTTGAAATAAGAATCTTCGAATCGCAGACTAGTGGTGACCATTACAGGTGTATAGTTGTAGAGCGAATAATTGAGACTTATTAGGCTATAGTGTGCAGTTGTAAGAGAGTGAGTGATTTCTGACAGGGGAAACTCATCCACGACCTCCGACACTAAACTCTCCTCCTCTTGCATGTTTCCTCTGTCCATAGCGTTCCTTGACAGTGTCGTTTCTAAGTCACCAATTTAGTGCTACTTGGTCCCAATGGAATTTCCCATAGGGAACCTACTAGAACTAAGTTGCTAACTGGTTAGCAAGATGCTTCCGACAAACCGGCCACAATGAAACTTACTTGCGAACCTTCCGCCACAACAATGCCACGACCAATTACATTCACTTTATTCACTCTTGTAAAGTCGTGCACCACCCGGGAGAATTCAAAACTGCCACGGTTTGAACAGCCGCTTCCCTACGACTTTAAAGAAACAGAAAGATGGACCGACAACCACACAGCCAGGGCTTCTCCAGAACACACGAAGGGCCCAATATTCAATTATTTTTGTCGTAGGAAGTGATCGTCAAAGATTTCTTCACAAAAGTTAAGACCATGTGGTTGCTTCCATTTTAGGCCTCGTTCACACTGCAGGCCTTGATGCTCAATTCCAATTTTTATCTTGAAATCCAATTTTTTTGCGTGGCCATTCACATTTCCAAATGTGAAATATTTGACAAAAAACAGGTCGCATACCTGCCAAATAAAATCGGATTGAGGTCACTTCAGGCTGATGCGTGAACGTAGCCAAGATAAGCCCTTTACGGGATCTACTGGCACTTTGAGAAAGACGAGGTTCTAAGCCATAGAGATGGAGGACATTTTTATTCAACCTCGAAACACTTAGATGGTGAAAAAGCAGCAATTAGGAAAATGGATTGATATGAAAAAACTTAAAGAAGACGTAATGCACAGACTGTTGAACAGGAACTGAGCATCATCCAGAGACTGGTCTAGCAGTTCTGGTTGGCTGGAACAGAGGCTTATGATGAGGTGATTGGTTGAAAGTGAGACCTCCAGACTGAATAACATTTATTTTATTAAATGCTAATGATATTTCTAATAAATAATATAAAGTACAACTTAGTAACTGAAATTGTTTGGAACAAAAGTATAAAAAACAAAGTAATGAAACTGCAAATGCTAATAATTTAATAACATTTCAAGCCCAATAAAAACGCTAGTTTTTGATCAATGGAAATCTTCTCGCTAACATCCAGCAGACCAAAAGAAATGCATCTATGCTCTGATCTGTAAAACACAATTTGAAAAGAATGAAATTCATGAAATTCAATCTGAAAAAGAGACATGAAAAAGTAAATATACTATGTTGGATTCAGGAAAAATAACTTTGCAAAAAAATAGAAATTGAGTCTGCACAGGAAAGAGATTCAAGCAGCTTCTGCAGGAGCGGAAAGAAAAGCCCAACCCAACTTCAAGCTTTCCTTCTCCGAATCCCCTCCTGCAGCCGTCTTTTATTAACAGAGCATAGCACATGATTACAAAACAGCATTTGTTCTGACAGAACAATTGATCAGTTCATAAAGACAGGATGCTCCATCAGAATGACAAGGCAAGATGGTCTCCTGACTGCATCACAAGACACAGTGCAGCAGGCAGGATGGTCTCCTGACTGCACAAATGTTTCATAAGCACACATTAATTTTATAATCATCATTGATTAAACCTGACATACTATATAAAAATATATTTAAAAACAAGATAGGGAAAAAAATGCAGATCTGCACATCAGGTCTAATTTAATACCATGTTGGAAACTCTTGGCATTTTTGGTATCCCATGAGCTTTTTTTTTGTTGTTGTTGCTGTTTTTTTTTTACTATATTTGTTTGGAAATTACTTAAAAAAATTAAACATGAATGTTATTTTTGTCATGACCCCTGAGAGAAATCCAAATATATTTTCTGCAAATAGTGTAGTTTCTAAAGTTGGTTTATTCTAACTAGATTTGATGTGTTAATATTCTGAGTTGAGGATATTCAGAAGGGGCCCTAAAAACCAAAGCTGGAGAGAATTTGTTCAGAAGCTTTTAGGTGACATGTTGGCAGCTACTGTACGTATCGTCTCTGATGAAGACAAATGGGCCGGCGAATGACGGATGGAAATATGTGGGTGACAGGTGTGTGGGACGGGTACACTGGCTGGTGACAGCACCTTGTAGGAGGGGAGAAAAGGTAAAAGGTTGCAGCCATGAAGGAATGAAAAGAGCAGGTTTAAAAGAAAGGACACCCACTGACAGAGGAAACAGCCTCAGGCAAAGCTGATAGGAAAAATAAGATGAATTCTTGAACAACAATGCATACAGACTTTTGAGACTTTCTGAGATTATAAATATGATGACATTTTCAGAATAATGTAATTAAAATGATAATAATTCATATTAAGCACACAAATATACAATGCTCTGCATCATACATTCATGTTTAATGTTCATGTTCAACATTTTCACTGAGTAAATGACCCTAGAGACTCAAATGGTTCAAATGAATCAAGGCTGCAATAAAAAAAAAGACAAAGTTTAGAGAGCCGTACTTAATGAAATTTCTTTTTGTATACACTTGTGTGTACAAAATGACAAAATAAAATCTGTCTAAGTCTCTAAGTCTAAATGGAATAGTCTGACCAAGCTGGATCTCAGTATGGGAAAGAAATAAAAGTGGGCTGAAGCAATAACCCTGAGGCACTCCTTTTTTTAACCAACGCTGTCAGGGGGTAAGAGTTAGGTTTTCAGATATATTCTTTACCATACAGATATATATGATTAAAACAAAGAACAAAAGACCATAGAAGCAGGTGGTAAAAAACATAATTTAATAAATAAATAAAAATAAATGGAAAGAAAGCAAGTTTGCAGTGGCAGCAGATTCAGCATCATGTCTGCGAGGAAGTTTGTTGGTGGTGGGCGTGAACGCAGGGAGGATCGATCACACTCACCTTCACGTTCACCCTATACTGAGGATGAAGTCTGGAGGAGAACTGACGGTTTCCTCCTGTGAACCCCGCTCACGTTACTCATAGTCTTTGTATAAGCTAAACGCCACCACTTATGAGTAATTTATAAAATCCTATACACTACTGTTTATGCTCTAAAAACATTCTAAATGACTTTGTTTCGAGTAAATTCTGGATGCTACCCACTCAGGACACTTGGAATACATTGGACGAGCAGTATGGAGGAATATTGACACGTTTTTTTTGGACTTTTATGGACCTTTCTGTCTCGGGCGCCATAGATCTCCATTATTTGAATGTCAGCAGACAGCAAGAAGCCTCCCAGATCTCCAGATGCATTTGAGATATCAAAAAAGTACTCCAGAGTGTTGTTCAGCATGGGGGTGAGTAGAAAATGAAGGCTAATCATGTTTTGGGTGTACTATTCCTTTAACGTATGTCATTGATCAGATAACTTACCTGTAACTCAAGTATGGCGTACATGGGGAACAAGAACCTACTGCTTCTGCTTTACTACACTAAAGTTACAAGTCAGTTAAACTAAAGCAGTAAAGTCAGCTACTGCTTTAGTGTAACTGACTTTAAATATGTATATAAAAAAGCAATTTAGGTTGAGATTGCTGTACACCACAAAAAACACCAAAAAGTAAGTAAATAGATAGATTTTTTATACATGACTAAAGGGAAGCACGCCCATTGAGGTAGTTTAAAGTTTATTTTTGGTACAAAACTAAAGGGATAAAATAAAGGGATAAATGTGTACTGACTATGGGTATGTTGGTCTGTCCGGGTTTGTTGATCTGACAGAACACCTGCAGGGGGGGGCATAGGACAATGGACATAGGTCCCCAATGTCCGAACGGAATATAATGGCTTATGGCAAAAACCAGTTATCAGATGTGAAGGATGTTAACTTTTTGTCTGTGTGTGTTTTCTCTCTACAGGAAACCAAAATAAACTGCGTCCGTCTGGCTCGCAAAGGTATGAGCACCCTTCCATTGATACACAGCATCATTAGTGAAGTATTAGGACTTTCATAGTTTCATAGATACTTTTGGTATCGACCCAGAGGAGTAGGTTCTATTAGGAAAGAGCTGTTTTACACCAACACACACACTCTGCAGGAAAAAGGCCAACTATTCATGACCTGTTGACCCTGCATGCTCTTCTCCCATCTCCTCTGCTCCAGTATTTCTCTCATTCTGCTCCTTTCCTTCTGTCCGGCTCTTGTTTCGTCATCTCATGCCACGTCCAGCCAGTCGGCTTTATTAGACCCACTGGACAGATGCTACAGCGTTACCTCCAGCTCTGACCCCTCCATTGCTCTCTCTGTGTCTCAGATCTTTAGTTGCTGTTCATCTTTCACAAATCCACCCATTTGTGCGCCGGGCTGTGTGCTTTGAGAGCTTTTCAGCTTGCTATCGATTTTTCTCACCTTCTGTTTATTTTTCCATCTTCATCAAGCATTGATTTGATTTTTCCACATTTTCAATCTCTATTTCTGTCTCATCCACAGTACATCAAGCCTTTATTGCTCATTTGTGCACATTTCTCTCTTTTATAGCTTTTGGTTTCTTCATTTATTATACTGAATGTTTGTTTTTGTTTTTTTCTTTAGGTAATATATGTTAGGGTGTGAAAACACTACGCTATGACTGTCTGCATTAGGAAAGACATGCTTCTCACTTTGCGGCTGTCTTCATACCCCAAAGTTTTCTGCTTAAATGTGGAAACCTTTATTGAGTCCGAATGTAATTTAAATGGACTTGTTAGTTTTAAAGTAGGCAGTGTTAAGTTGCAAAGCAGATGGTCAATTTTAAGAAAGCTTAATGGTTTTCTTAATGTAGTTCTGCAACAAAAATGGCAGCTGTCTCTTTAGTCCAATCAGAGAATTTTAGAAGCAAATTGAAGTTGAAATAAAATTTAAAGCAGTAATCTGGGTGGGAACCTTTCTGCACATAATGCAGGGATAAATCAGAGTTAGAGAGATATTTAATGTTGGCTCAAATAAGTTTTATTTTAAAATTATCTGAAAGCACAAAGTCAAACAGGTCCAGTTTTTTCTGGTTATTCCAGGTCAGTCCATTTTCACTCAGTTTTATTCTCGTTGAGTTTAATCCAATTAAATCAGATCATGTAGATCATCCTATTTCAAATATTTCAACTTCTCTTCAAGGAATTTAGATCACAAGGTGGCAGTAGAGAGGAATGTCTCCCTTTAAAGGGGTTATAGAATGCAAAACCGAGTTTCCATTGTCGTGGATGAATAACGATAGTTCAGTGGGGGAAATGGACGTACAAAAAAATTCAAACCCCATCAACACCTACTTTCTCTGCAAATCTCACAATTGTAAACTTCCACCTTAAAACGGGTGAATCCAAACGAAGCCCAGAGTTGACGTCAATTCGGGGATGTTGCCTTATTTGGTTCTGGCCTGTACTTTAGTCAAGCCCCAATATAGACATACAGACCAGCCGACTGGTTCACTGGGCCAAGGGAGGAGGGGGTACGAAGTGTCGACTGCTGGGCCGCTGACTGGACCGGACCTCAGCAGAGAGCCATGAGCCGCCTGTCCTCAGCCGGAGGAGGGAGGCTGGGGGAAGCATGGGGCTGCCGGTGTCCAGGCTATGGTCGGGGTCGGGTTTGGTAGCTCTATTTCCTGCTGGCTCCCTGCCCCCATCCGCCGGGGTTCCCGGACCAGCCCCGGAGCTCACGGCTCGGTTCTGCTGCACTGTAGTCGACCAAAATCCCAGACGATTTTCAAATTCCCCCTGGACATTTTTTTAGATATGAAAATTAGGACATGTCTGGGAAAAAGAGGACATCTGGTCACCCTACAATATCAACAATCTGATGTTTCAGTGAGCGAGTGCTTGTTGCTATGATGCGTCTTTGCTCAGCAGCTTCGCTCGTTGAAAACCAACCAATTAGCTCTCATAGAACAGCAAATATGCCATTTTTAGCCCAACCAATGTTACACACCCTATTCAGAGACCCTAAGGACCAGCACCAAATATCGTATAGAACCATTCTATGACCCCTTTAAAGAAGGAAAATCTCCTGCAGAAGCAGGTTTAGTTTCAGCAGCCGACCAGCGACAGATGAACAGTTCTGCAGTTTGTAAGGCATAATCAGAAAGAACAAAATGAGCCAGCTCAGCATCATGAGGAGGAGGAAAAGGTGTTCAGGACTGTAGTCTGACTGCGTTAGTCCCTGAGGCACGGCTCCAGTGAGTCAGCTCTTTGAACTACAGCAAAATGAGACGTTTCTGTTCAGAAAATAAAGAACGTCTGTTTCTCTTCAAGATAACGTGGAAATGGATTTAACAGAGTCAATAAAAGCATAAAATTAGAGACACGTAGGAGAAGCTCTCTTTTATTTTCATCAGAACCCTTGAAGCCGAATTTTGATCAATTTCTTCTCTTTATTGCAGAAACTTGGGAAAAAATTAAAAACTGGAAAAAAAAGTATGAAAAAAAGTATTTTAATGTGAGAAGAAAAGGATATTAGATGAATAAAACATAGCTAAAAATAGAATACTTATACCATACTTATATATACATAAACAAATAAAATATTAAAAACTGAAAAGTATTTTTAAAACTGAAAAAAATTTAAAAGGATTTTTTTTTTTAAACTAGAAAAAAAAAGATTGGCTACCTTTTTTTTCCTTTTTTTTTTACTGAAAAAAGAATTTGCAATTAAAGCATAATTTTTAAACTGAAATGAAAAAGATATCAAACTGAAGAAAATATAAATTAAAAATATAGGGTTTTAAAAAACAAAGGTATTTTTAAACTCTTAAAACAACTTTGCCTTTTAAAAGTTTTCTTTTTAGTTTTAAACTGCTTCCCCTTCGGGAAGAAGACATGGAGGGACAGACACCTTCTTCCCCTGGACTAGATATTCCCACTGTGGCATTCAGGAACTGTGGGAAATTAAAAAGCCTCCAAAAGGCTATTGGCATTGTGCTTTAGTGTAACTGACTTTAAAAGACTGACATATTTCAGTGATTTAAGTGTCATCAGGGAGATGATGTAGAGAAATGTAGACGTTTCTACTTCCATGGGTTCCTGAATCCACCAATAATAAACTTTCAGTCATCATTCCATGCCTCACATTATGTTAAGCCCCGCCCCCACGAAGAAAATTATTTAAGAAATTGGAAAGTAATTTTAACATTTTTTTTTCAGTTTCAAATAATATTTTTTTTTTTTCCAAAAAAAATAAAAATTAAATTAAATAAAACCAACTATACGGCCCCAGTGTAGCTCCATAATTTCCGCCCCCCAAAAAAACATTCTTTCCACATTAATATGTCTGAGTTGACTTTAAAATTGTTTCAGTTCTGGGATTTTCCTGAAAGCCACAGCCACCCCTTAACCAAAGTCAGCCACCATGTTTTTTTATTAATTTTTTTAAAAAGGTTTCCTTTAACCTCCAGCCTGGCGCTGAAAAGGTTAATTCCTATAGATTCCCGTTGCACCGTTTCCCTCCATCCTCTATAATCCAGAATAACGAGGTAGAGCTTTACAACCTGCAGCGTCTCTGAAACAAACATTTTCTGTCAGCTTTATTGAACCGTTCATCCAGTAGTATTTCATTCAAGTCGTCTGCTGCAGACGATATGAGTCAGATATGGAGAGTGCTTCATTTCACTGCAGCAGACACATTTTAGAAGCACGCTATGTGTTTGAAATGAGCTGCCAGATAAGAAGATTCAATGTTAAAGAGCTTCAAAACAACTCATCTTTGGATTTCGTTACAAGTAGTGAAACTGTACTAGCCGCAGTATTTCAAAGTGGAATGATCACAAACCATGGCTGACTGTAAAGCATGGCCTGGTAAAACCCTGAAAGATAATTTATTTCTAATTTTAAATCTTGAATCTGTTTTCTATAGATCTGTCTCATACTTTAAAGATCTGAGCCTTTCTGGCAAATATGTTTTTCCGATTCAATCAATGGTCAGCTCCAGTGGCCTCGACAGGCAGCTCGCAGCATAACAAGCTTTAGCTCTACTGAAACACGAGACATACAACACAGTTATTCAAATGCAGATCAAGATTAATCGGAAAATCCTGCAACATTGGATAAATATTAGATCGCTTTGCTTCCATATTCTGCTTGGTAGTTCTTCCTCTGATGTACCTGGGTATAAAATCAAGGTAGTGCATCAGTAAATGGAAAAAAGGCAGCTTTGTGGTAGTCGCTATTCAATTAGATTTATTTCTATAGCGTCAATTAAAAACATGTCATCTCAAGACAGTTTACAGAGATATTTGAATCCGATCATCCAGCTGATTGCATCCAGTCATTTGCAGGATCCGCTCCTCCTGGATGAGCAGCTAGAGAAATGGCGACTTTACAGCAATCCCTCACAACAATCATGCATGCAGCAACAGTGGAGAGGAAAACTCCCTTTTAACAGGAAGAAACCTCCACCAGAACCAGGCTCAGTTTGAGTGGCTTCTGCTGAGACAGACTGGGGTTCAAGGAGATACGGAACGTAAATGCATTGCTCTATAAAGACTTTCGATGTTAGAAAATCTAAAGGTAAACTAGCTCCACAGGTGGCTCTACCTGGGAAAGAAACAGTTAATCATATGAGCTCTGAGCCAGTTTTCATGTTAAAGGATGAAAATGAGAACATCCAATTAGTGACAGTAAAAGCTGGACCCATACCTATGTCTTGGATAGAAACAGGACTAAACACTAAGAAATAAGCCAAACTGCATAATCTATGATGGTATGGAGTGAAAACTGTTCCAATACCATTTTAAGCAAAAAAAACAACAAACATGTTTTGCTAATGAAAATTTAAAAAGAAACACTATTTGTAAATGAAAATTAATTATTCCAAAATTTGCATATAATATTTATTTTTTTCAATTCTTTTTTGGTACTTTTATTTGTAAAATTTCTGTTTTCCACACTCAGTTTTATGAATTATAGTTTTTTTTTCAGTTTTGTTTTTCCAGATCACATTTTCTTCACGTAGGCTTTCCTCTGAAGTGAGGAACATTTCTTTCGGTCTGCAGGCCGTTAGCACATAGTGGTCAATGTGCGCATTAAGAGTGAAAGATGATCTATGAAACATAATTTTAAAGATTTAAAATGATAAAAATTCAATCTGAATGAGAGAAATTTCTAAAAGTTAAATGTATTTGTTAAAAAAAATTCTAAAGATTAAATCTAAAAAACAGCAAAAATACTCGTCTGTCAAATTTCCATTTACAAAACTTATTTGCTTGCAACAATTATGCACCAAAATTTCTGCCATTAAATGGTAGTTGCTGACAGCAGTAAACCAACTGAGAGGGCAAAAAACAAGAAGAACATAACCAAGAAGACAAAGACAATCTAAAAACTATAATCTAAAAACTACTGCAGAAATTCAGAAATAGAAGCAGAGAGAGAAAAGTAGTCCCTTTGTCCTCCGGCAGCCAAAGCCTATAGCAGCATATCCTTGCTTTTATGTTTTAGTCTAGGCTAAGACCAGACATGAACAGAATTTTAGGTCTTTCTTTTGTATTTAAAAAAATGCTATTTCACGGAAAAAAAATTAAATAAAATAACACAGTTGTCATTTTTATGGATCCAGATTTTTTATGCCTTGAATTCCAAGCGCAGTTAAAAAATCCACAGAAAGAGAGAATTATGCTTTAGCTTCTTTAGAAAGAACTAGTCTGAAAAAAACAGAATCAAGCATATAACTGCAAATAAAAACATACTGGCAAAAGAAAAAGTTGAGTACCTAATCAGGAGGTCGAAGGAAAATAAAGTTCTTTCTGTGAGATCATTTTCTGGTATCGAATGTAATTTAGAAAGGGCTGCAGCAGTGGTCAGAGGTGGGAGCAGAAGGTCAGCAGACACAAAGAAAGCCTTATAGATCCATAATTGAGGCTTTCTCTTTACCACAGGTGTGTTAGTGCCCTTATGATCACTGGTTTCAACATCAATCTGCTTTCAGGGTTTTGCCCGCGCCAAAAGCAAAAAACAAAACATAAAAAAAACAACAAACAGCTCCTTCAAACTAAATGACGTACCCATTCCTGCCTCAGAAATGTGAAACCATATATCAGCAGACATAATTATCAGTTTCTTTCCTCTACAAGTTGCCAGAAAGATTTTTTTTATCCATCTCTTCCTTTCCTCCATTGTCTCTTCCCTTTGGTTTTATTAACCCGTCAGTCCAGGCTGGCAGATCCCAATGCTAACTCCAAACACAACATCTGCATTCACTGACCACTCTTTACTAATAAGCATATTGGACACACCAGTCAGGCCTCCTCCTGGTAATTAGACGGACTGTTTATCCTTGGCCGATAAGTCATATCCCAGCAGAAGTGCTATTGATCTCATCTCTCACCACAGCAGCTTCTCTCCTCTAGACAGATCAAACTGGGGGGGGGATCTAATGAAACTGATAAATCAAATCATTTATCCTTTTTCTTAGACTTTTTTCTTCTTTCTTTTCCTTTTTTGTTGTTGTTTGTTTTTTCTCTCTCCCCTCTCTTCCTCTCATGCTTTCCGGCGGGGACGTGTGGCCCTTGGCCTTAGTGGTAATAGGTAGGGGACAAATAACAACGCCGTACATTCTAGTCATCCCCAGCGAAGGTGATTATTTCTCTATAGGCAGAATATCTTCTTCCCTATGTTATGTCACAGCTAAACCATACAACACGACGCAAAACACTAATTCATGTTGGTTGTTTCCTGCCCTACACCTTCTCCACTTTATCCCTCTGTTTCTTGATTTGTCTCGGTTTTGTTTCCATGGTTTCGGGGCTCTTTGGTTGTTGTTGTTGTTCCTTCTCATCATCATCTTCTCATCTTTACTGCATTTGTTTGCATGTTTGCTCGGCTTCTCGTGTTGCCGGCTGTGGTGGAAGCTCAACTGTCTTGCATGCAAACTCACGTCCTTCAGTGGTATCACGGTTTATAGTCCAAGAATTCTAAAGAAATAACAGAGGTTTTCTTTATTTTGGTTTATTTTTCATCTAATAACAAAGTGTTTTACTTTAATCCTTTATAGGGCAAGTTACGGTCTTTGATCACTTGCATCCCCCTTACAAAAGGAGCCCCCCCCATCCCTCATTGAGGTCTAGAAGCACCAGATCTATATCCAGCCATTCAGCAAAGATGCTGCTACATGGCTGTACACCTTATTTTGGCATTTGACCAATTAGATGAGCCCTTGAATGATATATTACCTACTGTAAATTAAGCTGGAAGAAAAAAGTTAACTCAAGAAAAAAAGGTAAAAAGCTAAATGAAAATGTAAAAAGTAAAGTTAAAAAGTTTATAAGCCTCGTTAACAATTATATTTAGGTTTTAAACTAAAAAATATAGGTGCCAGTATCAGCATCAAAGCCTCTAATTCACTGTTGTACCAAAAACAATGAATGTTTTTCATGAATCTCTGATAGAAGCACTTTTGTTATTTTTCTTAATATATTCCAGCAAGTTGGCGTTTCTTGTTATTACATTGACATTCATTTTTACTATCAAAATATCAATATTTTTTTAATGTTACAAAGGTAATAAGGTTTTGTCCTGGATTCCAATAACACTATTGGGTTGAAATTTTGCTTTTCCAAGTATTTCAGTGAGTGCTCTATAATTAAAGTAAGGAGATAAAACAAAGGAAATCGTCAAAAAGATAAAACTTTGAAGCTACACATTGTCTATAGATGCCTTTTGCTCCGTTCAACTTGAACAACAATCCACAACTTATGAGCCTGAATGTTAATCCAGCTAAATACAAATAAACACATGAAATGGTGAATTATGATGGCAGCTTTCATCTACCTTAAAATGAACAGAAGCCTCTTTTTCACAGCATCATTCAGTTCGTTTGTTTTCATTCTTTCATTTGAATCAGAGACTTTTATTCTTGACTCTGTAGAAATGATAATTATTTTCTATGGACTTTACCTCAGACATACATGAAACAGACTTTTTCTGCTGATCCCTGATATCTGTTGGACCCCACTGATGCTACCTTTCTCTTTATAGAGACTTTGCATCAACTTTTCATTTAGTTTGTCTTTATGGTCCAAATTGAAACGGACGAACAGGTCCACCCCTTTGGAATGGGGGTCATTGTTTCTATTTCAATTTGCATGTCTTCTAAACAAAAACAAGGCTTTGTTGGGCTACTGTATAAAGCCTCGAACTTAACGCTATTTCTGACGTCTTCAAATAAGTCCAGTGGATTGTTTTTTTTTTCCTTTTTTGGCATGACTATGACCTGGATGACTGAGAATCTTCACCAGCATTTATAAAGTCCAATCTGCACAAGTTAATTCACTCAGCTTGGACTCACCTGGACTTGTTTTCTCCGTACGGCCATTGTTCGTTGCAGGAAACATCTTTAATTCCTGTACAGTGTGTAAAAGTAGAGATAAAAAGTTTTACCCTACACTAAAAAGCATTCCTTCTCTTTAGATACTGTGTTTGTTTAGTGAGGAAACATGACAGCAAAACATAAATGTCTTTCAACGAAAAGTTTACTGTTTACCTGAACAATGCAGACACGACAATAATTCAGTTGTTAACGACCGCCGCTTCTTTCAACACACAGTGGCTGATGATTAAAGATGCAGACTGCAGCAGAGACAGTTACACATCCAACAAAGATCTACTGGAACCCTGCGTTCAATAGATAAGAACTGTTTTCATATGAAGGCAGAAAAGATTAAAACTGGATTTCATAACAAAGATAATACTTCAGGCCTCCTATCTTCCCGGTCTCTCTTTAATAAGCGAGCAGAAATAGATTGTTTCTTTGTGCTCATTTGAGGACTTTTTCCAAACTTAGAGATAGGTCCTAATAAAAATGTCTTACTTTCCCTTATTTAATGAAATCTGGTTCAAATTCAAACTCAAGAGCAAAGTAAATTAAAAAGTATGACTACTTGGAATAAAAACTTTTTTTTTACTCACTGTAAGGGACCAGAGTTAAAGATCAGAAATGTGATATGCAGGGTTTAAGGATGCATCCCTCAGTAGATGTAGCTCCTCTTCAGTGAAAAACAAACATTCAGACGGATTCTCAGCTCTTTTTTTTAAAGTCGTAGGGAAAAAATATTTAAAAGTCAAATCATTCTGGCTTAAACATGTACATAAATGTACTCTTTATCAGATGATATTGTCCTAAAAGTTAGAAAAGTTCTATTTAAAAAAAAATATATATCTGTGTTTTTTTCATCATATTCTGCAGGCCAGTTAGTTATACGTCAGCCTGAACATCTAAATTCAGCCAATCAAATATCAACGGTCATATGTCAATCAAATTTTTTCGGTCATAGCATCTTGATTCATATGTCGCAGCTAATATACGCAACAGCTGAAATCAGAAATCAGAATCATGTCCTTTCCCATTGAGTTCTGTCCCAGTGTTCACGGGGATGGACGTCTGTGTCTTCAGCAGGCGTAGAGCTAACAGAACTGGCAGCGTTGCGAGGCAAGGGCTCAAACATGTACGGCTGGAAGCCTTCTACACCAAACCAAGCTT
>NW_015150466.1:2417468-2418937 GCF_000732505.1 Cyprinodon variegatus
CCTACTAGCACTAAGTTGCTAACTGGTTAGCAAGATGCTTACGATAAACTGGCCACAATCAATCCTGCTTGCGAACCTTTTGCCACAATAATCCCGCCCCCTTGATAAACGACCAATCACATTCACTTTATTCACTCGTGTAAAGTCGGGCACCACTCAGGAGAATTCGTGAGAAACGGGTGGAAAAGCCGCTTCCCTACGACTTTAAGTCTGAGGGAAGAAAAGCGTCATAAAAACTGAAATAATAATATGAAGAATGTATTTCAGGCCTTCAGTGCTCATTTCTTAGCATTCTTATTATTTACTATAACTGTTTGAACCAGCCTCATGTGGCACATAGGTGCTTTCTGTCAACTTCAATTGCTGTTACCATTAGTCCTGATCTCTGTTCTATCCGCTGCCGTCCAGAGTCACATTGTAACCAACGCTGGTGCTCTGCAACACTGATGCAACCGGCTGTGATGCGACTTGAAGTGGAGTGGCTGCAGCGCAAACCTGAAATTTTGAAAGATGCCAGTTTTGTTTGGTTTGACTTGGAGAGCTTTATTCCTGACGCCCCTGATTCTCATCTTCTCTCCTCAATGAGTAAAAACGTGCTTCCTGCTTGTTGCTGGGGGAGCCGGTTGCCCTCTAAATTTGCAGCAGATTGAGTCAGACTCTGAAAAAGAAGGAGATGTTTGTAGGTGAATATCTGGGGAGGATATGACATTTTAAGGGCACACTACCAACAAACAAAGGATGAAGCGCTTTTTAAGTAGCTGCACAGTCAGCAAGCGACATTCAACCGAGTCTGGAGTTGACACATGAAATAGATTAAGACAAAGGCGAACAAAAAAAGAGACACAGGCTGAATTCTTCAGGGGGGAAAGAGATGGAATAAGAAACAGACGTGAAAAAACAAAATAAGAAAAAAAAAGAACTCCAGCACAAATCGACTCCTGCCCTTGAATTTTGGGGATTTATTTTTTATTTTTTTTTTTACTATTTTTGTGTTCAAACAAATGTATTGCTTCACTCCGCCAGCCGCTGGTGAATCATCCATCTGCACGACTTCACAGGAGGCTTCAAATCTTAAAAGCATGGCTTTGAGATGCTGTACACCGTCTGTACTTATAAGGAACGGAAAAGAAAAAACAAAAAGAGTCTGATGAGAAGAAAAACATTTACCTGGTTGGGTTTGAAAAGCAGGACTTAAGGACAGATGAATAAGTTATTAATGGAAACAAGGAGGCTTCTTCTGACGGTTGCTGAAACTGCTGAAGCTGACATAATAACAGAAGAATGTTAGTTTAAAGCTTTTTATGATCATTTAGATTACCAAAAAACACTGATTCTCCTCTTAAACAAAACAAATGTTCACACTGATGAATCGGAATGTTCGACACAAACGGGCGAATTCAGGAAAAGTGGGGCCCTAGGCAAAGACAGGCAGAGGGCCCCCTGAATTGAGAAGATAACACATAAAACAG
>NW_015150466.1:2420923-2421975 GCF_000732505.1 Cyprinodon variegatus
GGAATAGTTGTATAAACCATACATGTAAACAGAGCCTCTGGGGCCCCCAGGAACTTGGGCTCCTAGGCAGCTTCCTATGGTAAATACGCCCCTGGACACAAAACACAGACAAAAATTGGTCCAATCTCGCTCTGATTCTACCCCTCAGAACATATGGCTCATCAAATACATAAAGAACTTTTCAATAAAGAGCTTTGCAGCTGCTCATTTTAACGTTTATATCAATCAAATATTTATATATTATTGCTATAAAATCTGAAATAAACTACTATACTCATATAATCCATATAAACTAAAACTAGTTTATTGGAAATGTTTTCATACTAATACATTATAATCAACCTCTCCCTGACCAAAGATGATGAACTATCATCATCATCATCATCATCATTAATTACTGCTTATTAAGTCACATTAACAGAAGTTTATTTATGTAAATTTAGGGCTAAAACAATTAATCGGATAAATGTATTATTGAAATAATAAATCATTTGATGATCTAATTAGTCATTACTTAGAGAAGATGTTCCCAAACGTTTTAGGCCGTGACCCTTAAAAATAAAAAAGAGCCATAAAATTACATGTAGTTGTTTCACTCCATATTTATTTGTAATTATAAAGTAGCTCATTTGTAATTGAACAGAAATTAAACACACACACAAAAAAAAATCTAATTTAAACACATTCAAAATGTTTAATTTGAGTTTTTTATGTAACATTTCTTTATTAATTTATTTTTCATTCATTTATTTTTAACTTTTGATTTATAAACCAATAAATGTTGCATCATGTTACAGTAATTTATATTGTTTTATAGTTTAGTCCTCCATATACGTATCTCATGGATCACATGAGATATCTGAGATCTACTCCTGCAGGTTTTAGATGCATCTCTAGCCTGGGTGCCATTCCGAACTTAGTCCCGCCCACAAAGTTTGAGGTCGGGGAAGTTCGGTCTGGCTCTGCTCCATAGTAGCGCGAGTATTATCGCCCACTGTCAGGAGATCCAATCAAATTGTCAGGGCGGGCTTTATACGATGATGGACAGATGA
>NW_015150466.1:2424873-2426354 GCF_000732505.1 Cyprinodon variegatus
TGACTGGATGATCTGGTGAACAGTAAAGTGCTTTGAGATGAAATGTGTTGTGAATTGGTCCTATAGAAATAAACTGAATTGAACCTTAATTGAATGAAAAGTAAATGTTAAGGGTTTCCTTCATAATTCATGCTAAGGTAAACACAGTTTACGAACGTTAAGTTTGGACCGGTTAAAAAGAGTTCTACAACAACAGTTTATACAGCATAGTTTCCCTAAATGTCCGGAAAATAGAATAAAAACTCTCCCTGTAGGATGAACAGATAAGATTAACGTCCCATAATGTGAGGCGTGGTGGTCGTATGGCCACATAAGCAGCAGGAGGGGCAGATGTTACAGCATTGCTCTGAATTTCAGATGAATGATCTTGTTAAACATACTCAGCCATGCTAACGTTATGCAGAGAGGAAGCAGCTCACTGCTGATCCCAAACAAACCTGGAAACTAAAACTTCAATTCAAGCTGATTCATAAAAGCTCCGGTTCGATATATACGTTAACCTCCTATTTTTACTGAAATGTTTATACTGCTGACACAGACACATTCTCCAACATGCACAATATCCAAAGCACAGAGAATAACCTCCATTTTTGACGCTGTCCTGCGGTGCTGCTGAGCCCTCACTAGCTGGGAGAATCAATCTTCTCTCTATTTGGATCAGATTATGTTTTTAATATCTCTGGCTTTACTCCTAATTCCTCCCCAGTAATTTCATTGTGCTCGCTGAGTGAACGAAAAAAAAAAAAAAAAAACGGGATGGAAATAACTGCAGGAAAAAAAGCTTTATAAATGAAAACCACGTTAAACAAAAGCCTGCATAGTAATAAAGCTGTTTTTTTTACTAAAAGGCCCAATATATTTGATAGTCTCACAGAAGCAGACACTAACATCACAAATATGTTTATAGCAATTATTTTCCGCTTTTAACGTCACACTTTAAAGTATTTTTGAATTAGCACAGGTTCATTGCTTGAAATAATATTTCTATAGATTTTATCTTCATGAAATGCAGCGACAGTCAAGTGTCTCCCGTCAGGTGCGGATTTAGGACATTTGGGGCCTTAGGCAAAGACAGGCAGGGGGCCCTCTGAATTGAGAAGACGACACATAAAACATGATACCATGATACAGATACAAAAATTTTAATAGAATAGACATACATTACTTGTTCTACGTTTTGTTCCTCCCACCCTTGAATTAACCCAAACCTGACAGAGGAACAGACCCTCCTCAAAATGACACACAGGTGAAACATATATATACTGGTTGATCAGACCATTTGGACAAAAGAGGGGACCATAAAATACATTTACCTAAACAAAACTACAACAATAGACCAAACTAATCAGTACGATGCTAAATAAGCAACCAATGAGGAAGAAGTCTTAAATAATTAAGGCCCCATCCACACGAAGTCAAACCCTGGCCTAAACGCACAAATTTTCCATACGAAGCCGGCGTTTCGGGGGTCTGTAAACGAT
>NW_015150466.1:2427869-2430112 GCF_000732505.1 Cyprinodon variegatus
TCTCCTACAAACTCCCACATCTTTACTGAATACTGAGGCTGTTTAAATGCCTGTTGAAGTTCCTGCGCTTTCTGAACCACTTCCTAAAGCGGTCACCTGGTATCACAGTAGTGAGACTTCGGATCTCATCAATTTTGGCCCCTCCCCTAAATGAATCGTGCCTCGACACGCGCTTCAGGGAAACGCCCCCTCCATTACTCGACATGCGCCCCGAAGCCTCAGCTCATCTCATAAAATCACTATCATTGAGGAAATTCTTTGCAGCTGGGGCCTCCTTTCCTTTACTGGCCAACCTAAATGACATCCACCCAGGAACCGGCAACTCAAATAAGAAATATATTAATTTACATTTAAACAAACAAGCAAGAAATGACAAAATGAGTCAACTAATTGTGTGAACCCACATAGTCAACCAATCAAAGCAAAAAAGTGAAATACAATACAGTTAAATATAAGAGATTTGTTTAATGTTAAATTATTACCAGACCATTTGGTGTGTGGTTGCACTTGCGGCCATAACAGCAAGACCCAAATAGAACAATAACAGGATTAAGGCAAAACAAACAAAAAAACAATCTTAAAGAAAGCAAAAGAGAGAAGTATGATATGAAAGTAAATCAAATCAAATTAGACTTTTACACCATTTACCTGGGAGTTTACTTGGACTTTAACCAACCAATATGAGTAAGAAAAATTACTTTTACTTTTCTTCTGATGCAAATAAGCAATATCTTGTATATTTGTGTATAAAAAATTGAAACCGTTTTGCAATCTATAAATATGTTTTCAGGGGAAATACCAAAGCTGGCGGTAATAAAGAGATTTCTGAACAAAGCGTTCCAAACCACCTTCCAGCTGATTAGAACCATAGAAGTCTACATCAGGCTCACCCAGCTTTCATATTGCATCTCCACCAGCTGTGAATCAATCCCATTTAGCTGTGGTAATTTGCTTCGCCTCAGGTCTTACCCCTTTGTAATGGACACGCTTGCATTAGCGCACACCTCCCCTGTCCTGGTCAGAGCACCATCTGAGTTCATCTGATTGGCTGAGCGGCTCCCAACCTGGTCAATTGCGATGTCAAATGGAGCTGAACCCGTTGCCAGATGGGGTCCTCTGCTGTTGCATCATGAACTGTTGAACCCAATCAGCACGTGAGCGTGTGAAGTATGAACGAATGGGGGGGGTGTCGCTGTGAAACGTGCCAGCTGATACATAATGTGGATCACTCAGGGGGGAAATAGCACTTTAATACACCTGTGAGGTGATCGCCGGGGCACGAGCTGACAGGGAAATGTGAGCGCCGTTGTCTCCTGCGTGACCTCACAACGTTGTCCTGTAACCACAACATGCTCCCTCAACAAGCTCAAATGTCTGGTTTCTGGTTACAGAGAGAAGAAAATAAAGTGGAAAATAGAAAAAAAACTGGGAGCACATATTTATATCTCCCCTAATTGTTTAAAACTAAATCGATGGGATACATTTCTAGCAGATAAACCTCATGTCTGCTATGAAGTTTGTTGGTGGTGGGTGTGAATGTAGGAAGGATCCATCACACTCGCCATGTCTCTCACCCTATGATGGGGATGAAGTCTGGAGGAGAACTGATGGTTTCCTCCTGTGAACCCCCTTTATACCAAAACGCTGCCAATACTCCGTTATACAGTAGCTGGAAGTTAGAAACACGTTGAGCGCTCATCTGGAACACATCAAATATTTTTATATGCATTGGAGAGAAGTTCTTGATAAGTTATGCACAAGTTACTCATAGGTTTGGCAGGCTTGGACTGGGAACGATTTTGGTTACATTACTCCATCTGTAATAGAGCAACTATAGGACCAGTTTGATATAACACAATTACATACAATATATATAATTAGGGGGTCCCCGCTTCATCTCACAATCAGTTTGGGGGTCCTTGGCCTGGAAAATGTTAAAGACCCTGTCTTAGACCAAAACTCTAAAGAAAAACATTTTTTACCCATAGACGGCCATCCTAAACTGCCAGATTAGGAAACATCCCAACCTAGTAACAATTCACATAAGACGGGAAACGTTAGCCTTTAGATGCAAAACCCAATCATGCACCGCAACATATTTATGAGAAAATATTCTAACATAAATTTGCCAAATATAAGAGGAACATCGTAGTTTGGTTCATAGAAAGCATTTTAGTTTTCTTACAGTTTGAAGAAATAGAAAATTACACCATATGCCAACCATCATATAACTTACCTGGAAA
>NW_015150466.1:2432266-2442760 GCF_000732505.1 Cyprinodon variegatus
GGCATCTTCATTAAATAGTACCCGCAGTAGCCTGTTTGTGCTGTCCTCTGAAGGGAGTAGCACACACCGTTGTTTGGAAATCTCCAATTTCTTAGCAATTTCTGGCATGGAATAGCCTTCATTTCTAAGAACAAGAATAGACTGTTGAGTTTCAGATAAAAGTTCTCTTTTTCTGGCCATTTTAACGTTTAATTGACCCCAAAAATGTGATGCTCCAGAAACTCAATCTGCTCAAAGGAAGGTCAGTTTTGTAGCTTCTGTAACGAGCTAAACTGTTTTCAGATGTGTGAACATGATTGCACAAGGGTTTTGTAATCATCAATTAGCCTTCTGAGCCAATGAGCAAACACATTGTACTATTAGAACACTGGAGTGATAGTTGCTCGAAATGGGCCTCTATAAACCTATGTTTGCACCAAAAACCAGAACTTTTGAACAGTAGTGTATGCCAGCGTTTTTGCCATCATTTTTTATACATCAGGCATACGCTGGTCTAAATCGTGAAGGTGTGACAGGGGCCTGAGTAGGATTATCTAGAGATCTCTTCCCTTAGTTCCAAACAACCAACAAAACCTCCCACCAAAAAACAGCTCTGTGAAGTTGTGATGAATCTAATGTGTGTAGATTCCTGTGTTTGCTGACTTTACTGACCGTTTTGATGGATGAATACCTCAGCAATCATGCAATTACTCCACTGAGGCCGACCCTTCAGTACTGATAACATTATTGTTTTAAATGTGCTCCGATTTGCTTTAGAAAATCAACATTCCTTTCAATCTGGCAATTTTTATGAAAACATTGAATAAATTGTTTTTATTAAATAGCACTCAACACCAGTTCAGCGTCTGTTTTTATAGAGAACTGCATCACTGTGCACTGAAGTCCTCAATTAAAATGTCTCTTTGTGATCCCTTTTAAAACGCATTGAGGGCAAAGTGGCGTTTCCTTTTCTAGCATGGAAGCCTTGGACTGAGAGTGACAGATGTATTCTTCACAGATGAATTCCACGCATTCTTCAAATGCGTGGAAGGATGTAGAGGCTGTCTGTGAATGTGGCGTCGCTAAGGGCATTCAGGGGATTTTATAAGAACATCTCGTCGGTGCAGCTATTGAGGACTGCGGCGGCTATTACCAAGCGTGCCAAGGTTAGCTGCTTAAGCTTTTGCTTTGTTGTATTCGCTGCCAACCTTGTGTTGGTTTTGCAGAGAGGGTGAAGATGAGAGAGACAAGGGATTAAATGAACTTCCACACAGCAGTGTTACTCTATTAATCGGCTGTCTTTGTCTATCCAGGTTGTAAAAAGAGTTAGGTGTGTGTGAGCGGGAGCATTTATGTGCTTTTAGATAAGCGTGGCAAAAAAAAGGAGATAAAAAAATGAAATGAGAAAAAAAGGGACTTTTAACAACACTTTATTTACACATTTCAACACATATAAACAACTGATGTGAAACAAGTGTCAGTTAAAAATCACCACTAACGTATAAACAAAAAGTTTCAGCTAAAAATCTTTAAATGAGGAGCTTTTTAAGTTGTAGTTGTCCTTCATCTGACACAGAACATAAAATGTTGTTAAAACCCCACAGCTGAATAAAATCCTCCATGTTCTGTGTGTCTCTGTGGAAGAGAAACTCCAGCCTTATTCTGGGTTTAACCTTCCACAGAGCCACAGCATTAAGGTGAGCTCCTTCCTGCAGTCTGTTTCTGCGGGACAGGTAAACGGCCATCTTTGTTTCAATGATTAAACAATTTAAAAGTCGGGCCTTTGGTTTATTTCTTCTATTTTTGCAAACTCCTCCTGTACAAAAAACGTTGGTAAAAAACGTCCGGAAAGACTAAAAAACACAAATTAAAAGGCTAAAAATGGTCTTCAGTCTTTTGCATTCCATAAAAACCTGGAAAACATTTATAGACGTGCAGAAAGGACACTCATTTAAGACACCCTGATTAATAACCGATAAAAACAAGTTTGTGGCGATGGTACCCTGTGAAATCCTCCATTGGAGATCACCAGTTTGTTTTTTGATTGGAGGCTTGCATAAAGTCCTCCACCGGGTGGATTTTCCATGAAGTTTTTCAGTCCAGATGCAGACCGGCCGGTTCTGAAGATGTCAATGGTTAATGACTTTTGGAAAAAGAAGTTAAAAAAGGAGAAAAAAAAGAAAGAAAGAAAAAGGAGAGAAAAAAGGAGGAAAATAGTTATAGTTGCTTTTCAACCTGGTTTATCCTTCAACTTTTTGCTTTTCTCCATTTTACATTTCAACAGGTCCAGTTCCAGTGTTTGTAAAATATTTCTCTGTAATTTTTTTTAACATTTTCTCTTTTCTTTTTCACAGAGTTTTGGCTGTTTGACAGCTATGATGGTTCCTTGAATCACATGTTGTCTTTCACAGTACTTGAACTTTATGGTCTGACTCAGGGGCGCCGCCAACATTGCTATATATAAATATATATATAAGAACTAAAATAGAACCAGAAAACAACTAGAATGAAACAAAATGGAAATAAAACCAATGACCCAGACAACCCAGAATGACATGAATCAAATTTTAACTGAAAACTTAAAAATAAAACCTAAACAGAATCAAAAAGTCCAGAAAGGGCAAAAACCTGAAAAAAAGGAAAAAAGAGAATTTTATTTTCATCATCATTTTAACCCCATGGAGGTTCCCACCTCCCATGGATAGAAAGCTGGGCATCATCTAATGATTTAAGCTTTTACAGAAGCAGCATCTTTAAACCCGGTTTGTGCTGTGATATTTAATACAATAATGATCTTTCAGGTGTACACCTCTTCAATAAACTATAATTGTTCAGCCCTCTTTAACTGTCGTCGGGTAAAATTTGGTGTTTAGCAAAGCAGCTGAGAAAAAAGAGCCACTTAGCACAAACACAATACTGTTAATCTTAAAGGTTTTGTCTCACATTATTATACGCTACAAAGAGGTTGTTAAATTTTCCATGAAAACTGTTTCTCTATTCAAACCACGTTGATCCTTTTTGCACCAATTTACACACATTTACACAAGGAGCTCCATTCCTTCCTCCTCCTTCCCAATCATTCACCCTTTAGTTATTGTCTGATGCTATTTAAGCACCTGATGCAGATGTCTCTAATTTCTGCTTGGTTTTTTGTTTATTGTTGGCTGTTTTGGAACCATGAAGAAAGTTGAGGCTCACATGCGCCGTCTTTAAACCCTTTTTATACTGAGGCTGAGGGGATCCAAAGTCGTGCGATTCCATGATTTCACAGCAAATTCAAAACATCCTGTAAACACAAAAATGAACCCGACACACAAAGAATAAATGCTGCAAAACAACTTCAAGTTAAGACAAGATAAAATTACAGAGAATAGAAAGCAACAAAGTGGAAACCTGCTGCAAATACCAAACCGGCTACAAAAACATAAATGATGCATAAATCCTGCATGTAGCAAAAATAGCTGCAAGTTAAGAAAAGCTGCAGATTAAACAGAAACATAATGGAAGAATGAAAGACCACCAGGGACCAGAACAGAGTTTACTATGAATAAATGTTAAAGGGTCAAACTCTTACTATAAAACGTAAATGGGATGCCATCCAGAGAACATCTAGAGCAGAGGTCACGTATTAGAGGACCGCGGTCCGGATCCGGACCCACCTGCTGTCTAATCCGGACCAACCTGATTTAAAACATTTATAAATTACCACATGTTGTCCAACAACTGTGTCTGACCCTGAAATCCCACATCCTCTGTCTTCACTCCGCCCCGCTGCGCTCCAGACCAGATGCAAAGTAAAGCCTACAGCCTCCGCTTTCCTTCTGTCTTCCTCCCCTCCGACTTTCTCAGAGCTATTATTATTAAATTAATTGGAGCAAAACATGCAGAAATGAATGCTTAATTTAATATGACATATTAAAAAAATCCCCATCATCATCCAGCAGATGTTCAGTTTC
The DNA here is from genome assembly GCF_000732505.1 of Cyprinodon variegatus. NCBI lineage: Eukaryota > Metazoa > Chordata > Actinopteri > Cyprinodontiformes > Cyprinodontidae > Cyprinodon > Cyprinodon variegatus. The sequence continues at coordinate 2,436,202 of NW_015150466.1, forward strand.
TGCTCAAATATTTTCGTTTTGTTGTGAATTTTTGTAACAAATAACTAGGATCATCCATGGTTTGTATGAACTATGTTTGTTCTCTGCTCCCAAACTCAGCATCTCTTCATCCAGGCCTGAGATGAGAAGTTTGTTTTGAAGTTGTGAGAGGTGCTCTTGGGTGTTTTGACTGGATTTGATGAAAATTTTAAGCCTCTTAGTATAAAATAAATATTTTGATGGAGATGAGAAATCTGCTTCCTGGTATGTTGAAGAACCAGTAGTTTGCCTCCAAACATTTAATTAAAGGGTCTTAGTTTTTAGAAATATATAAGCTCACGAATTAGCCTGGAATGGCTTGAGAATGGCTTAGTCTCCATTTAATTCCAGGTTTAAAGCCTTGCAGGGCAGCCTAAAGCCCACTGCTCCCATTAAGACAGAAAAAGAAAGAATAAATAACAAACGCTCAGTTCAGGTTTTTTATAAAATATGGGAATCAGGAAATTGTCTATATTTTGACATTTGTTGTTCTCTACTTAAGAAAACACTTTTGATTTTAAAATGGAAACATTTCCTTTTTTTTATGCATTTAACCGCCTGTTATTAATAGTCTCTAGATAATAATAAATTCTTATCTTTTTAATTTAGTGGAGGAATAATAATTAACACAATCAGATAAACACACATCAAATGAAATGAACATTTTGCCAAATAAAACATAAAGCTCCCCATCATAGCCAAAATAAAAATAAAATAAATAAGACTGTTTTACAGGTTTGAAGTTTGAAATTCTAATTTTATTTATAGAAATTGATTTATTACCCCGGATATTTCCCCCCGACCACTGTTTCACATTTATGACAAACATATGATTGGTTTTGTGTGAAGCTTTGAAGCTCCTGGTGCTGTTTGCTTTGCTAAAGCTGCTTTTCGGTGGTGGAGGGGCAATGGAGCGCATGTGGGGTTTGCATGCAACTTTTACCAGTTCCAGGATAAAATCTCTGCATGAGATGGTAACTTCCAAGCAGCATTTACAGCTGCTATGTCCAGGAGAATAATACAGCCACAGGCCACCTTCATGTTGGAGCTTTTACAGAATGCTTTCTAATCATTTGATCAAACATAATACTGTTGTAATGAATGAAATTGAAATTGATTATCCAAAGCGCCAAAGAGTTCTAGGTAGAATGTATGTTTTTTAGGCAACGGTACCAAACATCAATCAACCGCAGGAAGAATTTACAACACAACTAATAAAGCCGTCAAAATGACGGCTATAGTAGATTGAGTTAAAATTAACCATTTTGGTTTTTACGATTTTATTTTATAAAAAAAAAAATATGTGAAAATGAAGGAAATATAGAAACAGGAAAAGTCGGTAAACATGAGCAACATATGATTCATGTAAATAAAGTTAAATAAATGGTTCTGGTGTTAATGAAGGTGCAAATCTGTGGCGATGTCTCATTGAACACTAGGGAGGCTGAACCTCATTAAATGTAAAATGTGCATCAACTTCAACGTGTAAATAAATGTCTTCATCTTTGACGAGAGGGATTTTTTTTCTACCTCACTTCAACATAGAAAAAGACAAATATCATTATATTTATTGTTTTTTTTTATTATTATTTTTATTAAATCTTACCTCCAGCTCTATGGCTTAGAACCTCATCTTTCTTTTACAACGGCTCTCAAACTGCCAGTAGAAAACCTCATTTTTTTGTTTGTATCATTGTTTCTGTTTACAGCTGTTGCCATTGCTGCAGCTTTTCTCCTTTGCATGATTATTTCAAGTTGTGCTTTGGTCTAATTTCTGATTTGTCTAATTTTTAAGTTTTGCAGGACTGTTGCTGTTAATTCATGCTTTTAAGGGGCGTCTGCGCCACACAGCCACAATATTTAATGCCTTTAATGAGGCACATCTATTATATTTCACTCTAAAAAGAGAAAGCAGCTTCAACCTAAATTAATTGTTCCAGTTCGTTAGAAATAATTGAATTAGGTTCATCCAACCTCACTTTTTTTAAGATGGCTTAACTTTTTTTTAACTGATAAGCAAAATAAAGGATTTGTTAAGAGTTGTATTTTCTTTTTAGAGGGTCTATCCTTCACCAAACCAAAATATAGTCACATTTTTTCGCTCCTTTGTGGGAAAAGTTTTTGCTTTGGATGCATTTTATCCTTCTAACAGTTCTACAAGTATGCTGAAAAAAATAATGCTACCGTATTTTGGCATTTATTTAATTATATTTTTTAACACAATTTCATCATGTTAGCAGGGTAGGACATAAAACAATTGTATTAAAGTAACTAAATGTGATTAGGTAAATGACAAATGCGGTAGCATTATTTTTTTCAGAATAAAACTACTTCAACTATTTAAAGTTCTGAAGTTCTCTTCAGTTTAACCTTCATAACCTCCATGAATTTGATTTTCTTTCTTGAAATTTTCAGTCATTTCCTCTCATGTTGACTAACCTTCCCCTGTAGTGACTAATGTTTGGTTTTAGTGCATGAATCTATGTGTTAATTAATGCTGCATGGACTGTTTCGGTTTTTCTGTGTTTAATTAACTCAGTTCGCTGCATTTGTACCACTGATATGACTTTGTGCATTTTTGTGCGTTCCTGTGTTTGTGTGTGCGTGTATGTGTGGACGCTCAGGTGCCTCCACCCAGGATTCAGACGCCATGGAGCCGGAGAAGCAGGTGGACGGCACAGTAAAGATGGCAGGCGTGATCGCTGGGATCCTCATGTTCATCATCATCCTCCTCGGAGTCATCCTCACCTTCAAGCGCAGGTATGGAACGAAGCTAAACTGTAGATGAGGAGAAGCAGCGTAAAGACCTCTGCACATGGGAAGTGGGCTGGTTGATGGAAAGGAGTCTTTCATGAAAGTATTAAATCAAAGATATGAACCAAAGCTGGTTCCATAGAAGCACAGAAAAACAGCACATAGAGAACACAGCATCCTTACTCTCCCTCTCAGCCGTAGTGAGGATTCAATCAGCTCTCCGTTAAAATAAGGATCAGAAATATGAAGGGAATTTTGATCTATTATTGTTGCAAAGAACACACTTTTAAATAAGAATTTGAAAGAAAAAAGTGGAAAATTAAACTAAAAAAACTCCTTAAATGAAATGAGTTTGCTCTTTTTTTCTAATTTCATGTTTAAAAAAAATTATATATATTTCTTTGTTCAGATTTTATTTTTTTTAAACTTAACTTATTCCATTTCTTTTTCTTAGGTTATATTCTCTAATTTAGTTTATTTGCCTCTTTCTTCAGATTGATTTTTACAGAATTTATTTTCAAATTGTTTTTCTCAGATCAGATTTACAAATGAGTCTTTGCTCTAGAGGAAAGCCCACAACCAGATTTGATAAGAACGCAATTTATTTTAAATATATATATATATAAAAATGTAAGCAACTGAAAAAATAAATAGAAAAATAAAGATCACAATATTTATTTCTGTCATAGTGGGGTGGGTTTGACAGGACCCAAATGCAGACACTGAAGCTGAAGTAGCTTCTTTAAGATTTTTTAACAAAAAACTGTAACAGAAGCAAAAATCCAAAACATAAATCCACAAAAACTTAGAATCAGGAATACTCACAAAAATGGGGTAAAGAAATGATGACAAAAAAAAAAGCAAAACATGCAAAACATGGATCAAAGTGAAAATGAAAACTCAAAAAGAAAACTTTAACAGAACCAAAATCGTGGCATTTAAAACAAAATAAAATATGGAAATGCATTTCTAATAAACATAGAATGGAATAGAATAGAAAATCCATTCATTGTCCCACAATGGGGAAATTCTGGTGTTTATAGCAGGAAAAAGATGATAGAAGAAAAAAATGGTCACACAAATTTTGACCTTAGAAAAATATATATATATATATATATGAGAAAAACACAATAGTGAAGAGTTAAAAATAAACTATAAAATACTGTATTGTAAAGTGTTTTAACAATATAGTATAAAAAATTTAATTAAATGATTAAATAAAAATATGAAAATTTGAAACAATAATTTTGTCAAATTTGGTTACTCTGAAAACTACAATTTGTGCTTTTTCCAACCTCCCTTCAGTGATCAAAAAAAAAAAAATATTTAAAACATTTTGGTCTGTTCCTTTTTCTTCTTTTTACTTGCCTTTCAGGGCTTCCATATTTTTTAGTTTGTTCACGATTTTTCAACAATAAAGTCATTTTAAGGCACTTGACATAACAAGCAGGTCTCAGTCAAAACTAAAAAGGAAATTGATTTAGGATTTTTAGTGTGATTTCTGGATCGCCTTTTTTTCAAACAAAATTTTTTGTTATTGCAACAATAATGGAACAAAATTCCCTCCATAGAGATATATCCGATTCAATTAAAACACAAAGAATCAAACTTCTTTAAATAACTTGGTTTATTGTGTTGTTATTGGGTCCATTCACATGGTGCTGTCTTGGCTGTTTCTTACCAAGGCTGCAAACCCATTTCTAGCATGGCGCGATCCTCGGGGTGGAAATGATGTCCTAATGACGTCTGGGAGGGTTCAGCCAGATTGGGTGCCATGACACCGCTGCCTTGTGTCATAAGATTGGCGCTTATGACAGACGCCCTGTGGTGCAGAATAATGTCTTGCGGTGGCAGAATTAATGGCCGTAATGGCCTTCACCCTGAAGACAGTTTTGCAAATTTATCATTAAAAGTGACGCCGCCTTTAGACCGTTAAGGTTTTACATTTAGGAATAACAAGGAGCTTAAACCAGCCTGAACGTTGAAGGTTCATGGAAACACCTGCACAATATGTGTGACTGGGCCGCTTTAAGGAGCCACAGCTTCCTATGTGCAAAGGGCAGAAAGCTGCCATGTGTGAGATTTAAAAACATATTTAGCTTTTTCACCTCTGATTAGACCTATGGTGGCCTCTGTGGGTCAATTTGTGTCCAAACCTTAACATTTGGAAGGAAATAGAGTGAAAGGTCCTGTCATCCAAGAGGCTTTATTGTCTACAGGAGATTCATTCACTTATTTTACAACTGATAATTATTTTCTTTAACTTGAACAAGTCAGAAAAAAAGAGAAAAAAACAAATAAAAAGAGTTATTTCCTTTAAATTGTTCAGCAGGACCTTTCACAGGAATCTCAGTCAATGTTATCAGATTTTTGGACCAAATTCTTTGCCATATAAAATAATTCTGTATAAAATACAAACTACCTGCAATCTTGATGTTTTTCATGTCATTAATTGCAAAAAACAAAACAAAAACAAATGTAAATTTGATGGTTGTTTGAAATGTCATAGCAGTTAGGGACAGAGCTTATAGATCTGTGTCCTCATTAGGCCCTTCTATCTGTTTAGTGATGTAAAAAAAAAGCAAAACCTCAAAATGTTATGTTTATATACAGGAAATATAAAAAATCAGAGCAGAGAATGAGACTAAATAAAATAAGACAAGTTAAATCTATTGATCTTTTGTTAAGGCTTCAGGTTCAGACTTAAACACATTCCTACGTCCTCTAGGCTGAACTTGCACAGCAGTTGCCTCCATCGCCGTCTCTCTTCCCCTCACTCTTTACTCCATTATTCCCTCATTCTGCTCACGCTCTGTGTTTGATTTCTGTTTGGTGCTTGATGGAATAATCATTTTTGGTTTTTAGATATTTTCTCATTTCACAAACAGGCGTTACTGTAAATATTTAAGTTTTACTGAAAATGCAGATTGTTTCCTCGGAACATCTACATTCTAAAATATGTGGAACCTGATGAACGGTTTATGTTTACAGAAGAAAAACTGAAAATATGTCACATAAAATGTTTAAATATAGCTTAAGAGATAATTTGTGTAAAAATCCAAAGCATTAAAGATTACATAATTGCTTTTATCAGCACATTGGCAAAGTGGAATTCTACGGAATCCCTGAAAATTAAGTAAAGAAAAATATCACACACCAGAATATTAAAAAAGCAGGTAGGAAGAAAAAAAAAAAACAGACTAGCATATAGTTATTATTTTTGCTTAATTAATTTTGTTAAGCCTTGAAGGTGTATGATGATCAAGAGAAATTTCATTTGTAGGGGTTTATTTTCTAAGCTTTATTATTGTATTACTTTACTCTGCCACAAGAGGCACTGGAGTAAAACAAGCGCTCTATTACTGAAATGTTTAGTTGAAATCAAATATTGGTTGATTTCCCAAAATCTATTTTTCTATTAACACTTAATAAAAAAAATAAAAAGAAGTTTGATGAAAGATAATTGGCCAAAATTTGGGGTTGATTGAGTGATTTATCAGTTGATTAAATAATTGATTTATAGGTGTCAGATTGCAGGCTGTGGGGATCGAACCTGGTACTTGCAATCTTGTCAGAGGACAAGTGCAATGCACTTACCACTAGGCCAACGCTCTAGCCTCGTGAGACCATCCTGATCTCGCGAGCTTTCAAGATTTCACTCGCTATTCAGTCTCCATTGAAGAAAATTTGGAGCCGTTCACCGAACGTCCAATCAGCGTTGGCTTTGAGGCGGGTTGAGGTGTGACGCAACGAGAAGCGCGACAGTTCAGTCTAAAGAACATGGCGG
>NW_015150466.1:2443195-2452878 GCF_000732505.1 Cyprinodon variegatus
AAAAAAATTCTTTGAAACATTTTTCTTTTTTTTCTTTTAATTGCGTTTCAGGGCTTCCGTATTTTTCAGTTTGTTCACAATTTTTTAACCAAACAAAGTGATTTTAAGGCACTTGACATAACAAGCAGGTCTCAGTCAAAATTAATTTTTAAGAAATATTCCCACAAAAGAGTTACTGGTCTTTTGTGGGAGTGGAAAGTAAATAATCTTTTAGTGAGCAGGTTTTTTTCTCATGAACTATAGATTCATTAAAGAAATATTAAATATGCTGTTTATTAGTCAGTATTTCATTACTTTATAGACTCTACCTTGATTTTTTCCTCTCCCTATCAGAGGATCTTGGAGCTTTAGTTTTAAAATCTGAGCGTTTGCATCATCAGGCAGTTCCTGTAGCATCTGACAGTGACAGCTGTGACGCCTTTTTTACATTTTGGACAGCATTATTAAAATATAATCAATTTGATTCTGCTTATTTTGTGAATAATGTAATTTCTCTCATAAAAGTTTATAAAATGTGCCAGGTTCATATTGATCTTTTTATTTATTTATTTTTACCGATTGAGCTGTATAATGAGGTCTTATTTATGTTGGAGAAGCAAACTTCAGGGTCCAATCAATTTTTCTGAAGGACTTTTACAGAAAAAAACAGACTTTGATTTGCCTTTTATCAATGCAGCCGACTGGTATAGTTCATCATTAATAACTCCATAATCGTGCAGAAAATCATGATGCCTCATGGTCTGACATAGAGTAACAAACTCAAATGGGAAAAGTTTGGATCGTGGAGGATTGACCAAAAAACAAATGCTCAGTTTGATGGCATAATATTAAATAATTATGACATAAATTCCTCAAGTTTCCATTACTTTTCTTAAATAATTACCGCAGTGAAATGCTGTTTGTTTTTTGTTTTTTTTAAATTCAATCCAAGGAAAATGTATTGCTAAAGCTTAAAGGTCAAAATATTATGTAACAAGAATATCAATTAGTAAGAAACTTTCCAGGACTCCTTTTTTCGGGACCTAAAACGTAACAGTTTTTTTTATCGTTTTGTAAAGGTTGCAGATGTTTACTGAGAGATGTTGATTGTATAGGACTCTTTCTTGCCGATGTAGAGTCAGATGCCAACAAGCACAGCTGAAATAATTCATGGGAAATGAATTAATCCCATTATTCGATTATTAAAATAAGGAGTATCTGGTCCGCTGGTTTAAATTCTGTATGCACAAAATCTTTAAGGCCATTTTTGCCAACTAACTATTAATAAAAATAAAATAAAGAGTTTCATCAATTAGGAAAATAAAGGTTAACAGGTCATGACGGGCATTAAAGGTATAGAGGACAATCTTTTATTTCCGGGTGGAGCATCTAAATAAGTGGTCATCCTAACTGTCAATCATTCTGGTGATATGTTTACTTAAGCCCGCCCTACATTAACTATCTTTTTCTGCGCATGAGCACTTTCAGGTGTATATCTGTGTTTTAAGAGAATCGTTGAAGCTAATCTTTTTGCCGCGGTTCTTTGAAAATGGCCAAGGGTCATAAGACAAGAATTGTTTTCGAAAGGCCTCAGAAGAGGCAGATATATCCCAGAATGCTTTGCGTTGAGAGCTCTCCTCGCAAAGCATTCTGGGATATATCTGGGATATATATATAACGGTAGTGGTGTTATTAGATGAGCCGAGGTTTCGAGGCATGTTTTGAGTAAGGAGGTATCGTTTCCCCGAAGTGTCGAGGAGTGATTCATTTAGGGGAGGGGCTAAAATGGATGACGTCCAAAGTCTCGCTTCGGTGATACCAGGTGACCGCTTCAGGAAGTGGTTAAGAAAGAGCAAGAACTTCAACAGGCATTTAAACAGCCTCAGTATTCAGTCAAGATGTGGGAGTTTGTAGGAGAGTTGCTGTCAGGTGGATAGAGTTTCGATAGATTCTAAGAATAGAATGGTTGGAAAAACAACCAATATAGCTGATTAAAACCATTTTAGTTAGATCAAACAATATATTGATCAAAATCTGTGCAAGCCGCTGGATACAGTTGTAACTTTAGTGTTAAGTACTATTGATGTCTGTTACCAATAGTTACCAATTTTGGTGGGTCAGCTGTAAGACATTGTCTGTCACTCCTGAGGTTGTTGGTTTGCGACCCACCTTAGACTTTTGAAAGTTGCACTTCGACTTAAGTATTTTGGCTGATGTGACTAGTTTGTATTGGTTTGCCCTGGTACAAATATAGATTGGGTAAAAACACTGCAAAATTAGATTGGTTGGTTTAACCAAAAGATTGGTTAAACACAAAACTTCTAGCCCTATTAAAACCAAAAACCGTGAAAAAAACTATAATTCTTTCATTTTGCTCATCATTGTCCAATTTGCAAAAGCACTTTTGCTGTCTGCTTGAGCTTATTTCACTTAAATGGCAGAAAAACTGTGTACCTTAAACACATTTTCTCTTCCTAGACATTTTACACAAAAAAAATTACAAAAGATTTTATTATACACACCAATCATTAACAATTTTAAAAGAACTTAAATAGGAAAAAAAAACAAGAAAAACAATTGCAAAAAATCACAGATTAAATTACTAACTGTAGTTCTGCACTGCTGTTCACATGAAACTTCATGAACTGTTGGGATAGTTGAAGAAAGCGTTAGCCCAGACAGTTCGATGCCTCATGAGGCTTCATCTCACATCACTACCGAACGGTCAGTTCACTATCACGTCCACTATATAGTCCCCGCTGTATGTGGACACAGCTTGTATGAGCTATGAGGACAGAATGTTTTTAACAGGGCGTGCACGAGGAGAAATTGGCTCGTGCATGCTCTCGCACACGCATTACTTTTTTTTTTTTTTTTAAGTATAGTGGGTGGGTATTTTAAAAAAATCCTCCATAATACCTTTAAGCAAAGATATTCCATAATGGACAGGACAGGGTTGAGCCTCCAGGCTGCTAAAATGATCTAGTTTTAATGAATCTAGACTTTAAGACGAGTTAGACTCAGAAACATCCCAGATAATTACAAAAATAAAAGAAGCTGTAAATGTAAAAGTTTAAGAATATATATAGGAACAGAAGTGACCCAAAGAGAACAGGAACAGGTCATTTATATTTCAGAGTTGTGCACATCAGCCACTGGAAAGACAAGGTTCCTTTAATGGAAAGTGTTTCACACGCCTTTTAGTCCCCATAAATTATTCTGAGACGAAACTTCTCAGAAACAGAGCATGTCCAGTTGTCCGATTATTCTTTAAAAAGATTGTTACACGCGTTTCAGAGAAGTGTTTGAACAAAGTGTCGGGGGGGGCTGATAATGGATTGTCAAACAGAGCGGTGGTGGACGCAGCCGAAGGGCTAATGGAGATCTGTTGTTTCTAGAGCCTGCGGGCTCAAACTGCCGCCGCCATGAGGTACACTTTTCATTGAAACGTTATAAGTGGATCCATGAATAATTAATGTCGCTGCTCCTCCCTAAACAAGGGCGAATTTCAGCGTTTAATGCTCAAACAGCAGAGAAACTGAGAGCAGGTGACATATCTATTAGAAAACTGGGTCCTTTAAACTCTTTCATTCAAAATATATGCAGTCATGGATTGTAGTTTTTATCTCAAGCTTCAACATAACTTAAATGCTAAAGTCACTCCATATATCCAACTTAAACACATTTAAGTAAAAAAAAAAAAAACACATTAAAAAGTTAGAAATGTCTCCTCTAAGAACCTGCAAACGTCTGACTAGAGCTACATGCTGCTGAAGATTCGCAGTCATTCAGGTCATAGTCATTCCAAAAAAGTTGAAAAAAACAATACACTTGAATCTTTTTCCAAGTTTTAAGATGTTTCGCTTCCCGTCCAGGAAGCTTTTTTTTTAAAGGAGAATTCCGGTTTTTAACACTTTTAGCCCATTTTCTGTAGTGTCCAGGATGAAATCGAATGATCGACACCAAAATTTTGACAATTGGTCCTGTCTCTGCTATTTGGCTCATGCAGAACCCCCCCCTGGCTGCTTCAGAATGGCTTCCCTAGTGCATGTCCGATAATGTCCTTAAAACAACCTTAAACGTTCTTTTTTTTAAATATGCTACTCACCGGGTCGTCAGCGCTGTTCAATGACGTTCCAAAAAAAGTTTCGTAAAGAAAAAACGTTCCTGTAGTGTTTTATTTAGCATTTTGTAAATCCCATTGAGTTCTGTTGGAATAGTCAATATCCCTCCGCCACCGGAAACGGAAATGGGGCCTGTTTACGCTTAGTTGTAGTCTTTTCGCAAGGCCCAAGTGTTTCTGCTTCACTCTGTGTACTCCGACGTCGAGGTGCTAACGTCTCTGTTAAACACTTTAAAAAACTCTGAAAATGGAATACGAAAGGTGGATTCTTGAGGAGGACATATTCATATACATTCCCAAAGTATAGAGACATTGTCGCCAACTAGTGGTCTGGAGTGTGCAACGCTTCAGATTTGAACGGGAAGCGGAAGTTTATAAGCGGTTGTGATGTATCGGAAAAAATAGTTCTGGGATTTACAAAATGCTAAATAAAACAAGACAGGAACGGTTTTTCTTCACGAAACTTTTTTTGGAACGTCATTGAACAGCGCTGACGACCCGGTGAGTAGCATATTTTAAAAAAAGAACGTTTAAGGTTGTTTTAAGGACATTATCGGACATGCACAATGGAAGCCATTCTGAAGCAGCCAGGGGGGGATTCTAAATGAGCCAAAAAGCAGAGACAGGACCAATTGTCAAAATTTTGGTGTCGATCATTCGATTTCATCCTGGACACTACAGAAAATGGGCTAAAAGTGTTAAAAACCAGAATTCTCCTTTAACCTTAAACAGATGGGCTGGCCTCAGATTCCAGCTTTCCGCTGTCATTGCAACCCCAACTCCTGTACAGGAGAGCGGAGGACCTCGCCTGTTCAGACAGGCCAGCAAATCCCTTTAATTACCCCCCTTTCAGAGACATAGACAGGTACAGGGCACTGCAGGCTACCATATACCCCATTTACACTACCCTTGACAAACTGTGCTGAGACCGGTCCGAGCTCAGTAACTGAGATAACTTATCGTGTGTAAATGGAAAGCAAATTGAACTGAACTGAACAGAGCTAGATACAACCGAACCGATGGGTGTGAAGGAAGTCAACTATGTTAAGTTAGAAAAACCAACATTTAACAGAGGTGATAGACTCAGATTTCAGCTTTCAAAAACCTACAATGAAGCAATTAAGTTAGTTCCTTCCTGCTATCATCGCAACCCAGAAGGCTTTGCCTTTTCAGGCCAAAATTCCCTTTAACAAACCCCTTTCAGAGACTTAGACAGGTATTAGAGGCTAACAAAAGAACCCAAAAGACCCCCCTTCCAAAGGGTTGGATCCATTCGTTCGCTTCAATTTGCACATTTTTTAAACAAAAATAAGGCTTTTTTTTGGTCCATTCTATAAAGCCTGGAACTGAATTGAAAAAGCTTCCTGGATGGGAAGCAAAAAGCCTTCAAACTGAGAAACAAAGTCAAGTTGATGGTTTTTTAAATTTTTTGGAATGACTAAAGCTACACATGAAGACCTAGGAGGAGCTCTACTATTTCAACACCTTTAAGTATTTAGGAAAACATATTCAGGGTGGGTGGGGATAATTTAAAGTTTTTTTCTATAATTAAAAATGCTGATGAAGGTTCTCAGTCATCCAGGTCATAGTCATTCCGTAAAAATTCAAAAAATATCCACTGGACTTAAAAATCTATTTGCATCTATTTGCATATTTATTAGTCAACAGTGAACAAGTTAATAAGACTTTAGATTTTAACCGTAACTATTTAACATCAGTAAAAAGCCTTAAATCCTAAATGACCTTTTCAAATATGATCCATTAAAGAACAGTTAGTTTTTCAAAGCTATAACTTGCTATGTGCTCTTTAAGAGCTGAGGGGCTTTTGGATTTATTTTTTACTTATTGTTAAAGAATAAGGAAAGGCTATAAATAAATGCAGTTTAGTTTGACTTTGTGTTAGTAATCTGACTATGGCTCTTGACCTCTGCATGTTTTGACATATTTCTAGATGAGGAATTTTAAATTCCCATCTCCATATCTTCCCCGATTAGCCAGATGTTTTTCCCAGATTTTCCCATGTTACCCAGATAATCTGGATAACCTCGGAGAGCAGGTTTATGTGATGAGGGAACAATGATTTGGGGACCCTTTCTTGCACTGAATCTGTAAAGATGTCTGCAAAGGAAGGTGACGATAGAGGAGGTGGAAAGTACCGTACATTTTCTGTAACACAAAATCTTTCAGGCAAGATATGGGCAGGAGGCGGGACTTCAATTCAGTTTATTTCTATAGCGCCAATTCACATCACATGTCATTTCAAGGCACGTTACCATTCAAGCAGATCCTACAGTCACATTGATTCAAAGTTTTCTATCTAGAGCCAGGCATTCACTGTGTGATATTTTCAATCGTTACACGCAGCCATAGCTCAAACTGTACGACGAAACCTCAGGGTTTAAAAGTTCAGATCTCATGATGTATGCTCTCACACTGTGCGACCCAACGCTCTGATCCGATCTGCCTGCTCACACTGTACGACCAAAAAACACCCGACTCAGCGCGAGAGATGGCGCTGTTCGAACGCGTCAATCTGGAAGAAGAAGAAGAACTCCCTTGTTTGCACATGCGCTGTGCTCCAGGTTCTGATAAATCGGCTCGTAGCTCTGCTTCAACAGCAGGATTCGCCCACAACGGCCGACTAAATTCCCAACCTGTATGATTTTCTCCCGACCTTACGATTCCTGTTCAGGTGGTGACCTTGAGAGGCTGATCGCCGCCCGTTACCCCCTGTATACTACACAAAGCCGGCCCGATTGACAAAAATTCTCGCATGACTGGAGAATCAGCCCCGAGAAGGGCAAAAACATTTAAGGAAAACTAGCTGATTGCATCAACTCATTGACTCGAAGGCAATCCCTCTCACTAATCATGCATGGAGCGACAGTGGAGAGGAAAAACCCTCTTTTAACACGAAGACTCCTGAAGAGAACCAGACTCAGAGTGAGCGGCCATTTTCTGAGGCTGACTGGGGTTCAAGGAGACAAGCAATGATACATATATAACTTCCTGGAACGTTAACCCGGAGCGCAGAGAATGAGCTCATATGTTAGACATATTGGAGTCCGGTAGTATTGAATCTGCAATTCATGTGGAGAATAGTTTAGGTATCTGTATTTTAAATAAAAGCACTTCTTAATAAACATTCATATCCAAACCCGTTCATGGATACATGAGCTGCTGCTTTTCTGCATTTATTTTCTGCCCATTCTAGATCACATCTCCCCATCCTATCTGTTCTAATCTCATACTAGTTCTGTTTCTTTTTAAACTTTAACGCCATGCACAAATAAGGAAACAATGAGAAAGTCAGATCTATGACGCTTAGCTACCTGCAGTAAATATTAAAAGCCTCTGAGGCAATTTAAGTGAACAAGCAAAGAGGATAAAGTCAGAATGTCACAGAATTACTACATATAGAAAATAGTGCAAATTGTAGAACCCAACTAACAACAGAAGAGCTCCACTAGCTCGTGTTAAAAGTCAAAAATAAAAGAGGCAAGAGACATCTCTCCCTTCATGTCGACTTTTTCTCCTCACTTGGCAGCTCTGGGATCGAACCCAGTTTTCCCTACAGCATCTTTTTTTTCTGTAGCTGTTTATTTGGACCTGTTTTATAAATTGTTCTTGCAGCTCTGGGATATCCAGCTGTAATAGCTCAACTCTGAAAGCTGTCACCCAGATAAATCCCTTAATCTTTAACCGTCACATAACAGCGTTTTGGATAAAATGCCATTAAATGTTGACCCTGTGGTGGTGATATATACAGAGAGAGGACAGCAGAAGGTCTGATCTATTCATGAACCCCAAAAAAAGGATATTCCAGCCCATTATTGTTACAAGGAAAGACAACATTTTGTAAATGGAAATAAAAAAACTCATAATTAAAAAAAGATCCTGTTCTTTCCACTTCTTGTTTCGCTTGAGTGAGGATTATAAGTATGTCATTCCCACAATGTTAAAAGCAATCCACTGGACTCTGTTTCTAAGATTGAAGACGTTTCGCTTCCCATCCAGGAAGTTTTTTCAATTCCAAATGTCAGGAATAGTGTTGAGTTTAAGGATTTATAAAGTAGCCCAACAATGCCTTGTTTTTGTGTAGAACACATGCAAAATGAAACGGAAAAAGGGGTCCATCCCTTTGGAATGAAGGTTGTTTGGCTTCTTTGTTTGAACTGTTGGTCTGGCTGACTAGGCGGGGAACAGGAGGCCTCGCTTATTCAGCCAGGCCAACAATTCTCTGTTCAATTTGAATGTTTTCTAAGAAAAAACAAGGCTTTGTTTTTGGTGCACTCTATAAAGCCTTGAACTCAGCGCTATTTCTGACATTTTTAATTGAAAAACCTTCCTGGATGGGAACCGAAACATCTTCAAACTTGGAAACAAAGTCCAGTGGAACTTTTTTGGATGAGCAAAGAAGCATTTCTACGTTACCGACATTTCATTGGTGAAGTGTCAGATTCGTTGATAGTAAAAAATGCAATTTATAACACTCATCTAAAAAAGAGAAATAGAAAAATAACTTTGTGAATGTAACATTTGTAAAAAGATATATAATAAAAAAGGAGGGTAAAAAAAAGTAATTTTTTGGAAAAATAAAACAGAAAAACTTTTTAAAAAGAAAATCTGAGGAAAACATCAAAGTTTCTCAAACCCGTTTTTATTAAAAACTAAATCTGTCGTGTGTAAAAGTTCTCGCTTAGAACAAAACCCTTTACAGGAAAACGACAAAGAAGGAAACAAACTCGCTGCCTCTTAGTCAAGTTTGTTTTTTTTTCTTTGGTGGGAGATTTTAATTGTTACACTAAAAAGATGATGAATATGAGGAAATGAAAGTAATGAAATAGATGTCTTTCTGGCAGTAACCTCTCTGACTCGAGTCTGACTCCCTTTTATGTTTCTCTCTATCTTCCTGTTTCCTGTCTTTGGCTCCACCCTCCCCGTCCCGTCCCGTACCTGCCTTGCCCTTGCTCCAATAGAGAGATTCACACATGGAGAACTCTGAGCGTGGGGTATCGTATGCTTACTTTTAGACATAAACACATCCACTCCGTTGCTCATTGCGACTCTCACTTGCTGACATTTTTTCTAGATTTCTGCTTTGTCACATTTTTGGATTGATTAGGGCTGGACAAAGATTTCTGCATATAGATACCTTTATTATAATTCATGCAGAGAGTATTACAGATTATATGGACACTGCAATGGAAGTAGAACAGGAAAGGAAAAACAGAAAAAAAGGAGATAGAAGGGAGATAAGGATGAAACTATTAGTTTGTTTGGATTGCATACAGTAGGAAGAAAGATTTTCATAAATTGACTATTTTTGCTGTTTTTCTTGCATCTTCCAGTTAAAATATTCACTCATTCATTACGTAGCCCTGAGTTTTGTAATGGATTTTCTCACTCTTAATTCGCATAATTTCTGGCCATGTCTTTTTAATCCTGCAGCAGATTATATATAAGTATATAAGTATTATAAGTATAAGAATCACATAAGAATAGACTATTGAATGCAATTCAGTTTATTTATATAGCGCAAGGCACGTCAACCACATCATCCAGTCAAATTGATTCAAAG
>NW_015150466.1:2453783-2455018 GCF_000732505.1 Cyprinodon variegatus
CAATGAAGAGAAGCCAGGATAGGAGAGATATGATCTCTCTTAAAGTTTCATCAGAACTCTGGCTGCTGCTTCTGAAGGTACTATAATACTCATATAACCTCTTATAACAAAGTTATGCAGAAAGAAGACAACAGACAACCAAAAGACAAAAGTTTGAAGGTAAATACTTAGCTAGATCCTGCTTGATAGCTACTCAGTTATAGCTTGGGGCAGCAGACGTGCTGTTTACCTCCTCCAACCTTTAACATCAGTGTTGTGCTGACACAGTTCACACTCAAATATTAATTGCTGCGGTTACAAATCCCCTCTCGGTTAAGAAGAGTCGGGGGAATGTGCTGTCCTAAGCAACACTTAAAGATGAGTGTGAAACACGAAACACCTCATGTATTAGTCTGAGTGACACGTGAGTAATTTTCCCTCGGCTGTGTGAGGGCTGAGGACCCACAAGGAGTGGAAGCTCTCCTCAGCACCATCGGATCTGTGTCACTTCACAGCCTAAAACTCAGGCTCCTCTACTCCTCTGAGAGCTTTAATGCAGGCCGTCATTTCTCAACCATCCTCTCTGCAAACACCAGCATCAGCATCACCGTCGGGTTTTATTCATTGCTGTAAAGTGGATTTTTGAAATAAATGCTCCCCATGAATTAACCCATAAAATGCCAGCACATGGCCCTTGGGATTTATTTATTTTTGTCTGCGTCCTCATTTGCCACTATATGCTTGAAATAGATGTTCCAGAGTTACTGTAGATGATTGCTCCAGGAGCCAAAACCCAAGGGGCTCACTCCCTAAGAGGCCCGATCCTGGAGGCCATAGTGCTGGGGTCCTACAGGGCCGTGCAACTAGCCCATGGTTCACGCCTCCGAAGGGATCCAAAGCCCAGGGGCACACAACCCTCGACAGCCACTAGCAATGAGGCAGCATCCAGTGGTGTATCCAACCCCGTACTTAGAGAGCCATCAGTTTGCCAGCAGACACCTGTCACTGGTGGGGAGCATAAGAAGGGAGAGGAGGGAGACCCTGCTCATACTTGGGGCCTAGGATGTTCAGTGAGGCAGGGGAGGAAAACTCAGTCTGATAAGAAGACAAATTCACATTGATCCAGTCACATTTTCACCATTAAGGACACGCATAAGGACTCAATGGAGATGCACACAGAGGCAGACACTAAACATAATCATCCACTGGGGATCTCCTCCCGGGTCTGGGGGCCAATCCCCCCTAGGGAAACAGGC
>NW_015150466.1:2456030-2459359 GCF_000732505.1 Cyprinodon variegatus
GTCGTTTCTAAGTCACCAATTTAGTGCTACTTGGTCCCAATGGAATTTCCTATTGGGAACCTACTAGCACTAAGTTGCTAACTGGTTAGCATGATACTTCCGCAAACCGGCCACAATCAAACTTGCTTGTGAACCTTCCACCACAACAACCCCGCCCTCTTGATAAACAACCAATCACATTCACTTTTTTTTTTGAGTTTTTACGGCATTAGTGGCTCGTTTTTTTAACAGTAGCCTGACAGGAAAGGAGGTATAAGAGAGGTAGAGAGCCATGCGGCAAAGGACCAAAGGTCAGATTCGAACCCCGGTCGGCTGCGTCAATGACTAAGACCTCAATTCATGGGTCCTGCACTCTAACCACTGTGACACCTGCACTTCCCAATCAAACTCACTTTATTCACTTGTGTAAAGTCATGCAGCACTTGGGAGAATTCAGAAATGCAACAGTTGGAACGGCCGTTTCCTTACGACTTTAACAACAGAAAGCAGACAGACATGATCTCAAGGCATGGCTGCTGAACGGCTAATAAATTGTCAACACACACGTATTAGCCGAAGAATAATTTACACTTGGTATTCTCTTCACTTTGAGCCCAACACAAACTTTCACTCTTGACCAATAAAAATGTTTTTGCTAGCATCCAACACACCAATAGAAATGTGTCTTTTCCCGTCATACCAGAGGAAAGCCCGCCTCCAGACAAATACAATTAAAACTCTACCTAAAATCCTGAAATTCAAAAAGAAACAATAATTTGAAAGTATAAATCTGAGAAAAATATTAAAAAGATATCAAATATATATCTTTTTCAAATAAATAAATAAATAAAAAAACATATAAAGAAAAATAAATGTGAAACTAGCTAAAAGTTTTTTCTAAAATTTTGTGGGCAACTTTTGCTGTTTTAATATTCAAAAAACATTTCAATAATTTTTTTTGCAAAAATAATAAAACAAAAATCAGCCGTATGCAGAAATGATTTTAATATAGGTTCACCACTTTCAGTCGTTTTCTTTGGCATCTTCCAAAGTATAACAACATCATAAAGCCTGAACATGTGATCATCCAGCGTTATGAAGTGTAAAAGGAGGCAGAAATGATGAAGTTTTGCACGCCGTGGCGCCGGCTATTATTGGAGCAGGTTGGCGTAATTGAATCGTAGATCAGAGTAAACAGTTCTGTAGAAACTGAAGCAGTGAAGCCAGCCGATCCGCCTCCGGCACGAGGAGAGGAAGCAGGTTAAATAATTAGTGGAAGTTTTGTAGGTTAGAAATTGTGTTTGGCTCCAACAAATAAAACATAGGTGGATGATTAAGCGGGAGGATACGTGTTAATATCTCTCCAAATGAAAGTGACGCTTCATAAATATCTCCACCCACGCTGTTCTGGGCGCTGAGACAATCCGCTCTGATAGAGCAGCGACCGCTCAGGGTTTGTGTTTCTCTGACACGCTTAGAGACGCTTCCTCGCTGCAGCTTCACAACCATATATACAGCTTCACTTAGTAAAGTACAGTAGAGGATGCAAAGCAGATATCAGAGGAATTAAACCTGGTAATGAAGACTTTATTCAGTCTCTTAACCATCGTCTTTTCTACAATTCTCTGCAGTTTAATAAAATAAAAAACATACGTTTACAAGTTTGAGGTCTGAACTTTGACTAGACCATTTTAACACAAGTTTCACATTGGTCTCTTAGAAGACATGAAGATATGAGGAACTTCAGATTTACTTCAGATTTACCTTGATGCAAGGGTGTAACTTTGTGATGAAAGTTGGTGAGGACACTCGGTTGGTGGGTGATGGACCTACAATTACTCAACCCCAACGCTTTCATAACAAATAACAGCTGATTCCGATGCCAAGATCAATATATCTTGCATCCCTACAAGTACAGTTTCAGTTCCATCCAGAAAAAAACTGGATATGCTGCATTTTAAATATAGCATAGCATATTTCTTTCTTGTAAACTTTCTGGTAAACTTAGTGATATATTTTATTGCATGTTGCATATCCCAGTAAATCTGTTTCACCCTTAATCTCCCGACTTCTCTGCTCTCTTTAAAAAGATTTATGAACCTCTTTACTAATATGATGATGCAAGAAACAAAATTTCAAGATAAGTAGAAGCTCTGCAGTCTGATTCTGTCTGCATAATAAGAAAACATGTTAGTTTTAACCTGTAAAGTCGGGCATAAACCGTGCGATTTTTTGCCCTTTTTGGGCCGACTTTCCAGTCGTGCGGGAATTTTCCGATCGGCCCGACTTTCAGCCTGACCGTGCGTTGTGCGTCATGAAGTGTACAGGGGGTAACGAGGGGCGATCAGCCTCTCACGCCCACCTCCCGTTTAGTTCTTCTTCTCCCTCTCAGATGTAAACACAGAAGCATGGCAAGGGTGTGAGTGAAAAGGAGTTCTTTCTGTAAAATTGACAGACCGTAGTAGCCTCGTTTGGTCAGCCATGTCTTTGTCTAAATACGTCGTCGCCTTTTCTTTCTAGGGCTTTTAGCACAAAATTGCCCAAATTGCCAAGGCAGCGCGTTTCACTTTAGTGAGCTTCATATTTCTCTTCTACTCGTTTGGCTTCATGATAGACGAGTCCGAGTAGCGCCATCTCACTGCGGAGCTGAGTCCCACGTGGTTTTTAGATATACAGTGTGAGCAGGTAGATCGTATCAGAGTGCCATGGTGCACATACATCGTGAGCTTTAAACTCAAACTGCACGACGAAAGCCTGCGGTTTGGCCATAAAGTGTGAGCTGTAGCTGTGTGCAACGATTGAAAAAAAAACACAGTGTATGCCCGTCTTAACTGGGAGTCATGGTCCTCTGAGAAGCCAAGCTTTTTTTTTTACTAGTAAAGAAGAACAAACTAAAGCTTCTAAACTAGAGCTTCTTGCATTATAATACTAACTTGTATACATTTACAATCTGTTGCCATTTTTAGCTGAAAAAGCTCTGTATGTCTAACGAACAGAGTTCGCAGCTCAAATTTTGTTAAACCAACCCGTCTCCTAACTCTTACCTAAACATTGAAGTAGCTGCTGGTTAATATTCACTGAGTGCTGCTGTGTCTCTCCTACTCCATGTAGCGACTCAGTACGTCAGTGAAATGCAACCACAAATCAGATTGTCTCAAAGCGACAGATCTGATGATGTTACACTGAGAGGCGGGACACAGGAGCAGCGGGAGAGAGGAAAAGAAAACATGGACGCATAATGCTCTGAACACAGATAGCTGCACCCAAACTCTGTTACCTATGGCTAAAGTCAATTAGCAAAAGGGGATAAATAGCAGAAATTATTGGTGGGGACACCCCTTCCTTCTCCA
>NW_015150466.1:2460237-2462001 GCF_000732505.1 Cyprinodon variegatus
GTGGAAGTGGATCTTTGTGTCCGACTGTCTGGGAAACAGTGTCTCCGTTAAGCGACTGAACACTCTTCAGTCTCAGTCTTCAGTGCTATTATATAAAAATATATAATTATTAATATATATATATATATATATATATATATATATATATATATATATATATATATATATATACAGAAAAAAAACAGATTTCTTTTTTTCTACATAAATTGGGGTGTATTACGACTCCTGCACACTTGGACTGCAGAGCTAGGCTTGACCCCTATTCTGGATGTGACACTTGGCTGAATAATGCACTCTGCAGCTCGCTGAGATAAATGCTTTATCGTTCACTTATAGCGCTATTAGAGTAGCTGATGGTCGGCCATTTAGACAGAAACCAAGACTTTTCTCCACCTTTCTATCTTAGCTCTTCATTTCAAAGTAAGACATTTTTTTTTGTTTATTTAGTTTTTGCCACCAAGCAATTAAAAAATCTGTATTATTTGAAATTGGAATGCTAGTTATCAATAGATTAATTGATCTAATGTTGAAAAATCTTATCGATTGATAGATGGTCCACAAAAAAAACAATAATTTTCTTTAAAAGAATACGTTTGTCTCTTGTGTCAAAAGAAAAGTTTCTTTTTTACGATATTCTGAATAAAAAAAAGAATAGAACCTTTTTATTTACTTCTCATTCTGCAGCAGATTATTTTCACATCATTGCATGAAAAACACAGAGTTTTAGAAAAGTATCGGAAGCTGCAGAATCGATTGGCTCTTCACAGAACAGCTGCTCTACATCCGGTCAGTCTTGGAAGTTGTCTGTTTCTGATGAAAGCAAATACTCATCTAATAGTTGTTTTTTTCCCTTTCATTACAGTCATTAAAGTTTGCATCACATTTTTCTACAACAGATTCTTGGAGTTTTTTTTCTTTAGCCTCAGTATCAGAGTGAAACGTCAAGGGATGTTTCTGTTCCCTGAGCTGATGGCATTTATATATGATTATATGTGGTAAAGAGAAGAGATAAACACCAGTTTTCATGTCATAGAGGGGAAGTCTGCGGGGGCAGGTGGGTGTTTACACAAAGTCATCACCTGAACAGAAGAAAAACAGAAAACTGTATATAGATGAAGTGAATTCCATATTGTTTGGTTGGCATGTGGCCGTAACAGTTATGCTTTGGTCTGTGGGTTCTAGTCAGAACCTCTGGTGTTGAAAAGGATTTTTCTTCCCGTTTTGGACCTGACCTACAGCCAGAGAGTATAGTTAGAAGCTTAAGTTCTACTACTAAAGTTCAACTGTGAGATCAGGAACCTCTTAGGGGAGAGAAACTTTAGTAGATGGGTGAGGTGGTGACAGGAAATCCTTGGTTTGATGTTGGGATTTGATTAACCCAGTTTAGCCCTGATTTAAACACGCTGCTTCAGATTTATAAGCCAGGAGGTTGGTTGAGGCTTGAGTAGGTGAAGCTTGAGTCAATGAGGCTTGAGTTGGTGAAGCTTGAGTCAATGAGGCTTGATTAAATAAGTATTGAGTAGGCCAAGCTTGAGTCAACGAGGGTTGATCAAATGAGGCTTCAGTAGGCCAAGCTTGAGTCAAAGAGTCTTGATTAAATGAGGCTTTAGTAGGCCAAGCTTGAGTCAATGAGGCTTAATTAAACGAGGCTTTAGTAGGCCAAGCTTGAGTCAATGAGACTTGGTTAAATGAGGCTTTAGTAGGCCAAGCTTGAGTCAATGAGGCTTAATTAAACGAGGCTTTAGTAGGCCAAGCTTGAGTCAA
>NW_015150466.1:2464075-2469373 GCF_000732505.1 Cyprinodon variegatus
ATTCAGTGAGGCTTGAGTTGGTGAAGCTTGAGTCAATGAGGTTTGATTAAATGAGGCTTGAGTTGGTGAAGCTTGAGTCAATGAGGTTTGATTAAATGAGGCTTTAGTAGGCCAAGCTTGAGTCAATGAGGCTTGATTCAATGAGGCTTGATTAAATAAGTATTGAGTAGGCGAAGCTTGAGTCAATGAGGTTTGATTAAATGAGGCTTGAGTTGGTGAAGCTTGAGTCAATGAGGTTTGATTAAATGAGGCTTTAGTAGGCCAAGCTTGAGTCAATGAGGCTTGATTCAATGAGGCTTGAGTTGGTGAGACTTGAGTCAGTAGTCACACAGAAACAAGGTTAAACTTAAAAAATAAATATGCAGAAAAAACAAACAAAAAACAGTTCAACTTCTCTCAAAGAGTAGCGGACGTTATCTTGATAAAAACTTTTAAAACTTTTGTTTCTTCATTTAATTTTTTTATTTGCATTTTAAAAGATGTGATCTTTGCAAATTAACGAAACATTCCATGAACATTCCAGTGCATCTATAAAGTTTTTTTTTACCAAACTCTTCTTCATGTTTCTTTCTAGAACCAGATCGATCTGTTTCAAATCATGATGGAAAATATTCAGAGAAAATATGCAATGGAAAAAATAACAGTAAATTCCATACTGGTGGAGTCAGACGGACTGCACCAGTATGGATGTCAAACAGAAATAAACATGTTTCCCTCGTCTTTCTCTCTGTCTAACCCCCCACCCTCACCCCACCCTTTATATGGAGAATCTTTTTTACACTTTATTAATATTTATGGGCTGTTTTAGCTGCTGTGGCTTTTACAGCTCAGCTCCTGCCGCGCTGCACTTTATTAATATCATCAGGACAATGTCAGCAGAGGCCCTAAAAAAGGTTATGGTTATGACAGTGAGAGTGAGGGTGTCTATTATTTGCATCCGCCGTTTGAAAAGCAGAAATCCCATTGGTTGTTTGTGCAGCAGGGAGGTCTGATAAACAGTGTGTACATGATGTGCATCTTCCTGCGTAAACAATTTGGAGCAGTCAGCCTTTCTCTAACTTCCCGTGCTCTGAAGTCTCACCGTTTTCTTCTCAAAGAGACGCAGTCATAGATTGTTTGCTGCCACTTGAAGCAGGAGAACAGATATCGATCCTTCCTGGTGCTCGCTCAATGAGCAGGAGTTTATGTTTTCACAGCAATAAGGACATTCCTTATTCCTCCTGCGTCTCGTGTGAGTCAGAGAGGGCGATTGCCGACATGTGATCAAAAAGATGGATGAACACAGAATAAACAGGTGGATGAATGGAGAATTTAATATCAGTGTATTTCCCTTTAATTTGAGCAGGTAAATTAGATGATCCGCTGAAAGAAGGATTTCTACCCTAGAATAAGATAATCAGATATTAGAGACTTGAAGATAACAGCTGCTTTTTACTTATTTCAAGCTGAAATCATCTGATTCTATAGGCCATCTACAGGTATCTGAGTTTTTGTTGTAAATGTTTGCTTGACGGGTATTTTACAAACAAGCGACCATTAAATAAGTTTAACTTGCAGCATCAGTTCAAGGGCAGCAATCTTTAATCGGGCGGTTAAATCCTCCTCTTCCATTGGTTCCTCTATCAGCTTCCATTTTTCTCCTTCCAGTTTCCGTCCTTTTCCTGTTGGCGATGAGGCAGCCGCTCCATAGAGGACTTTTTTTTTTCTTTAGACTACATGCTTGAAAAAAGAAAAGATATTTTTAAATGATCATAGAAAGGAGCAGAACCGTGTTTAATGCTGATAGGGATCCTCAGCCAAAACGGAGATGCTGATCTTAAGTTCCCACTTAGAAGAAAACCGAGGCTCTCCTGAGAGGCTGAGCTTCCTGCTCAGGCTGTCAGGAAACTCCTTGTTAATTGAATAAAAAATATAAACCCAACCACAAAAAAGGAGAGAAAAAAGTCTTTAATAAGAAGAGCTAAACTGATGACTGTGTCTGAGAAGCTGATCCAGTCTTAAATCTTTAAGTCTTAGATCTAACAAAACAAAACATTTTGATCCTGATGTACTGAGCAGCTGCAGATTCTGTTAAATAATTATGGAGTTATTATTTTTTCCATTATCGTTGCAAGTAAAGAACATGTCTTAAAAAAAGGTAATTTGAAAAAATCCAAACATGTTTTATGGAATATAAATTGGAAAAAAATTCATTCCAGAAGTGAAACTTTAAAAAAAAAACTTTGTAATCAAAAAAGGTTTTAGGAGAAACTTTTTCTAAGATAGATTTTTTAGGTTATTTTTTGCATTTTTTTTCTCTTCAGATTGAATTTTAGGAATTACTTTATTTTCAAATTATCTCCATCTTTTTAAATTATCTTTACTTCAAGCCCAATTTTACAGAAGATGATTAGGGCCACTGAAAAAAAAAAAAAAAGTTAACTTTTAAATGTTATTAAGTTCATTATGGGAGAATAAAAAAATCTGAATTCTGACTTTTTTCTCAGAATTCTGACTTTAATCTCAGAATGTTGGATCTTAATGTAGATGGGAACAATGAAGGCAGAGATGTGGGACACTCAGCTTCACCGACAAAGATGTGAGTTGTTTGGGAGGAACAGGAACACATTGGTGGAAAATAATGGAATTAATTTTACATGCCGAGGGGTCACGGGTGATGCTATTTCATTAATGGAAGAGCAGAAGGTGATTAAAACAAGAGAGGTAGTCTCTAAAACAGAGATGGCTATGGCTTGATGCTAACATGTTTGTTAGCTGTCAGAATTTAGTCAGAATTCTGAGATTAAAGGAATAGTACACCCAAAACATGATTAGCCTTCATTTTCTACTCACCCCCATGCTGAACAAAACTCTGGAGTACTTTTTTGATATCTCAAATGCATCTGGAGATCTGGGAGGCTTCTTGCTGTCTGCTGACATTCAAATAATGGAGGTCTATGGTGCCCGAGGCAGAAAGGTCCACAAAAGTCCACAAAAACGTGTCAATATTCCTCCATACTGCTCGTCCAATGTAATCCAAGTGTCCTGAGTGGGTAGCGTCCAGAATTTACTCGAAACGAAGTCATTTAGAACGTTTTAGAGCCTAAACAGTAGTGTATAGGATTTCCTAATAGCGCCCCCATGCGCGCTCACGATTCTACGGAAGCCGGCAGACCAAACCAGATGAAAGTGCGCATTCAGCGTCTGCTCTGCCGATAATGCAAGCGTAGAAGAAGAAATGTGCTGTTTACCTGTGCAAAGAAAGAAACAACGAAAGAAAAATGTCTGAGGACTTCAGTGTTGAGGAAGAGCATGAGTTCTTTGCCGAGCTGAATGCGCTGGTTTGGTCTGCCGGCTTCCGTAGCGTCGGGATCGCGCATGGGGGCGCTATTAGGAAATCCTATACACTACTGTTTAGGCTCTAAAACGTTCTAAATGACTTCGTTTCGAGTAAATTATGGACGCTACCCACTCAGGACACTTGGATTACATTGGACGAGCAGTATGGAGGAATATTGACACGTTTTTGTGGACTTTTATGGACCTTTCTGTCTCGGGCACCATAGACCTCCATTATTTGAATGTCAGCAGACAGCAAGAAGCCTCCCAGATCTCCAGATGCATTTGAGATATCAAAAAAGTACTCCAGAGTTTTGTTCAGCATGGGGGTGAGTAGAAAATGAAGGCTAATCATGTTTTGGGTGTACTATTCCTTTAAAGTCTTTCCTACCATTTTAAACTGAAATAAAATGTTTGAATCAGTTATCTTTTGTTTATTTTTTTCAGTGGCCCTAATCCTCTTGCGTACAATTTAGACTGTCAATCTTCACCAATAAAAACATTCCTAATGTCCAGCAGACGAATAGAAATGCATTTTGCTCCTCACTCCAGAGAAAAGCCCGCCCAGTTAACAATGTAAAATCTGTAGAACAAAAAATCAAATCAAATTTTCATAAAAAATAAACCTGTTTTTATTAAACGTTTTTCATAGTTTCAATTTTTTATTGTTTTTCTAATTATTTCTGTTCACTAAATATTTCTCTGCTACAATAATGGAACAAAGTTCACTCCATACTTAATCTTATTTTAACAAAACTCAAAATTAATGCAATAATCTGCAGCTGCAGTGAGACTATTGCGCTAAGAAAGACCTTTTGAAATAATGATACATGTTCTCAGAAAAAGAACTGTTAAAAACGTGCAAATGTCTTCCTGCACTGCCAGATTATTGCAATAATTTTGAGGGGAAATTTCTTAAAAAAGACTAATAATCTAACAGATCTGCTCTTTTTAAGTATATTGGTTTAAAAACAAGAACATTTTATATGAGACTTTCTTGTTTGGCAGACAGCTTCTTAAAAATAAATGAATTTCCCTTTTAAACAGCTTTAAAATGTCTATAAAATGTGAAATGTAGTGAACTAAACATGAGGACACAAAGAAAGTAAACAGAAGGTGACAGCCCGTTTATCTTAGCAGAGGTTTTGTATCATGCACTAATCCAATGTGTTTGTCTTCTTCTGGGTTTTGCTCTGTTGCCATCCTCGGCCTCACCTCACCATGCTTCAGAAGACATGCTTATTCCTACTCTTATTACCTGTAAGTAGAGACTTCACATCCGGAGCAACTTTCTC
Source organism: Cyprinodon variegatus (assembly GCF_000732505.1). NCBI lineage: Eukaryota > Metazoa > Chordata > Actinopteri > Cyprinodontiformes > Cyprinodontidae > Cyprinodon > Cyprinodon variegatus. The sequence goes on from NW_015150466.1 coordinate 2,468,689, forward strand.
AGCCCCTCATGTGCTGCTTTGGTTTCTGCTGAAATGTTTGTTTGTTTAGCTCTCATCTCTCTGAACTTTGTAGAATAAACGCATTGACAGAATTTTCCTACACTATAAAGCTGTTTGATATAATTAGACTTTATTTTAGTAGTTCATTTATTAATCTGCCTTAAATTCCACTCATATGGATGGAAATGCCACACTTGCAAAGTGTCTCTATCAGTCTGCACTGGACTTAATTTAACTGGATTTAAAATAACACTTTTGAAAGTGTTAAACATTTAACACTGTGGCAGAGCTGAAACAACACTTATCAAGGTTTGAATTTATCTCAGACTTCTATGTGGATCCAAAAGATAACACCAAACTCTTGATTTAGAGAGGAAGGAACTTAAATGAGAAGAAGCAGTGCTTCTTTAAAAAGAAAAAAAAAAAAATATTGACCCTGATTATTGACTGGAAGAGAAAGTTCCAGTACTTTTGAAACATTGATCCAAAAATAACCCAAATTTCACAGACCAAAATTATAGACTTAGAAAAAACAAAAAAATGGATCTTAAATATGCAAAAATGTTTGTCATTGTCTTACTTTCGCATAACTGTTTAACCTCCGGCCACTAGTTGGCAGCACTCAGCTGCAGCAGAGTGACAAGATATCATGAGATCATATGTTATTATAAAAATCCCCAAATAT
>NW_015150466.1:2471029-2472009 GCF_000732505.1 Cyprinodon variegatus
AATTTAGGAATTTTACATATTTATTTACTTAATTTAAGTTCAAATTGCCATTTTCTATCAAATCTGAATTAGAACCCAATAAAAACTGATCAATTTAGCTGTAAAAATGTGGGCATTTTTTAAACTTGAAACACTGAAGCTATCACCTTATTGTTTCTAATTAGTAAAACAGAATTTGTAAAGAAAAAAATGAAATAGAAGCACAGGACCTATCAGTAACCGTGTCTGTTCCAGCTCATATCATCATTAGAACTTCTTTGAGTATTAACTCTTTAGTACAGGGGCCATAACAGGGGCCAGGACATGATCTACAGGGGCACTGGCCCCCATTGGCCCATGTCTAGAACCGCCCATGGTTTGGATGCTAAATTATGCTCTATATGCTCTCTCTTTCCTTTTATTCCCCCCCCTGATAAAATCGGTGTGATGTCCCTCCTGTTTTATATTCATCATGTGTTGTTTTTTTATTAATACTACTATTATTATATGTAAAAATACTGCAACCTGAAGTTGCGGACGTGCTGAGGAGGTGCAGAGGGAATGTTTTACTTAAACCTCCCGCGGATCGTCTGCGCTTGCTGCCTCTTAAAGAGTCTCACCCTCAAAGGTCAATGTAATTCACTCTTATCTCCTCCACGAAGTGGCCATTTCCTGCTTATTAACCGCTCCTAATGAAGAGCTATTATAGCTGTCTTAAGGCATGCACAAGCACGTAACGACACACACTCACACACACACACCTGCTCACCTGTGCAGACGTCTGCTCTTTTCTGCTCATCTCAAAATCCCTGCAGAGGATTTCTAAAAACTTCCTGTTTCTCAGAAATGAAAAGCTGAACTAAATTTGGTTTGACTTCAAACTAAATGAAACTATTTTAACTTTCTCCAACCATGGATCCCTGAGCCTCTTTCCTCTCGTTTAGTGAAAAACTGGCAGGGGTCTGCAATCTTTTCTTTCTTTTACATAAAATATTACTATT
>NW_015150466.1:2474401-2477153 GCF_000732505.1 Cyprinodon variegatus
GCGCCAGCTGCGTTCGCCTGTCTGCTAAGCTCAAAACAACCGCGCCTGGCTTGACGGAGAAACCAGGAGAACAGCTGAGCATATTTACGACAGTGCACTTTTACTTTCGCCCTCTGGGGGGAGCTTCGCTGGAAAATCAACACCGGTTGCATAGTATACCTTTAATTGGTTTAATTGAGTTTAAACACAGGAGAGTTGGAAAAGTCTTCAAAGTGTCATAGTTAGGTAATATTCCCCAGATAAATTATCTGATCCCGATAAAATAAGTTTATATTCACCAAGTGTCTGTCCTGATTGTGTTTAGTTCCTTTTTCAGCTTAAATAGAATTCCAACACCGGGAAATGAGCAGACAAAAACAAACATAGCGCCATCTGCTGGTGGCATCAGTCAATCAATCAATCTGTTGTTTTTTTTTTCCTTAGACCATAGAGACTAATAATATCACTGTCATTACTATTATTCAGGACATTGCCTTACCATCCTTTAGCTTAGCCGCTTTATCTGAACACCTGTGCAGCTTTAGCTGCTCTTCAGTAAAAACTAACAATCAGACTCAGGATCCCAACTCCACTCCAGTTTTATTCCTGTTAAAATCAAATAATTTTTACTTTCTTCACTCTGGATCTTGGACTTTTCCTGATATTTTTCTACACTTTCCTGGGAGGTGCTAACCGGCTTAGCCGCAGTAGGCTACTTCTTAGTTTATCCCCTTCTTACATACTTTTTATCATACCACTGCTGTTATTTTATATAAACATGAAGAGATTTTATTTGCTAAAAATGGGCAAAGAAAAAAAAAGGGAAACAGAGAAAAAGCAAAAAGTACACTAGTAGGATCTTTCAGAAAATGATTGTTTGTAACCAGGGTGAGCTACTGGTCTATACATTAACTAAAATATTAAATAACATTAAATTCAAAAATACATTATTAATACCAAATGGAAATTAAATTACTTTGATCCTTTAATAAAAATAATATTAAATTAAATTCAGTTTATTTCTATAGCGCCAATTCACAACACATGTCATCTCTAGGGACTACAATTAACCAGATCATCCAGTCAAATTGATTCAAAATTTGCTATGTAATAAAAAAAGTTGATTGGGTCGACTCACTCACTCAAAGGCATACCCTCACACTAAGCATGCTTGTAGTGACAGTGGAGAGGAAAAACTCCTTTTTAACAGGAAGAAACCTCCAGCAGAACTAGTGAGTCTGGTTTATATATATATATATATATATATATATATATATATATATGACGTCTTTACACTTTGGACAGTACTATAAAAGCCAAATTATGAATATAACCAATGCTTTTGCTAACTATACTAAAGCTGGAGGTTTCTTTCCCACAGATTCTGTAACTTTCAAACTTTAAAGTTTGTTTTTTAAACATTTCTCATCTGGAATCTGTCGGTGTTTTTGCTGCAGGACAAACGGCCGGCCTTTTTATTCCTTTTTTAGCTGGGGGGCGTTCTACCGTCATACACAGCTGATTTACAGTCGATTTATTGAAGAGAGGAGAAGAACAAAGGGCGTTATTAGACTCCACAGTGGAGGTAAACATGGAGTAAAATGATTCTTTTTGCTCCTTGGTGAAGCTAAATGCAACTTAACAGGTTTGCTTTGGGCTCCACAGGGCTAGCCTGAGGACCCTTTAGATGAGGGGGTTGGAGATGAGTGTCGGACCGCTGCACGCCAGCGCTGTCTCTCTGTGTTGCCCTCTTCTCCTCCACCCCTCCCTTGCTGGCTGGAGTTGTGATCCTCAGATGAAAGTTTGTTTTGGTTTAGCCTGCAGCCTCCTCTGGAGCTACCGCTGTCATCCTGAGGTGACGGACCGCCTGCCTGCCTGACTGCTGATTATAGCAGGGGATGGCTCCGGGATATTTGACTCATCAAGCTGCCAGCCGACTGGCTGAGGCCGATCCAGGCGTCATACAGGAGCTTCTGCCAATTCCTTGACAAGTGAAAGAAACGCTGCTCCCCTTGGATAGCTGGATTCCTCCTGGTTGGCCTGTTGACTTACAGAACAGTGCCTGTGATGAATCCCCTGAGCAGAATTTTTTCTGACTAATCTTAGAGGGAAAGAGTGCAGCTGAAATACATTTTCTAGAAATACATTTTTTTTTTAATACTAATTTTTCTAGTAATAATAAAATGCATCCGATAATTCCTCCAAAGAGGCACATTTAGCCGTGAATCTGAATGTTCAGAGAAGAATCACATCAGCTTCTCCTTGTCATCCTCTGGTCTGATCAAACTTGTCTGCCACCGTTTTTAACAAATCAGGCATTTAAGGACATTTTGCTTTTTCAAACCAGAGACTTTTATTCCAGTAAAGTTGTGTTTTTTTCTGATTAGCTTTAGGTGTTTCTTGGGAACTTTGTGACTGTTTCTCTGCAGATGAAACAGGAACCAAACACTACGTTTCTCTGCCGCTCCTACGTTGAGCGTTTTCCTAATCTTATTGTAATTATTCGTGGAGGTTAAACATAAATTCGCCAAATATAAGAGGAACATCTTTGATTGTTTTAAAGAAAGCATTTAGTTTTATTATAATTTAGTTTGTTGGAAGGATTTTACAGATTGAAGAAATAGAAAATGACACCATATGCCAACCGTCACAAGGACGTGCATGACAAGGAAAGGCTATACACTCACCGGCCACTTTATTAGGCACACCTGTCCAACTGCTCGTTAACACTTAATTTCTAAGCAGCCAATCACATGGCGGCAACTCAGTGCAT
>NW_015150466.1:2478288-2480588 GCF_000732505.1 Cyprinodon variegatus
ACTAGCATGGGGTACCTAATAAAGTGGCCGGTGAGTGTATATACTGCCTGCATCATTTAAGGAGTTAACATTGAATTACTTCTTAAGATCCTTGAGTTATCTGCTGCAGGTAGGTGCTTTGGCCGGAGAGTAAGTGTTGGGGCCGCTATGATTTAAGGGGAGCCGACCCTCGCACGCTGATATTAGGACCGGCCCACCGGGGCAAATGCCCGCTATCACAGATTACCAGTCTGAGTCGGCTTAATAATGCACAAGACATCTGATTTGCGTTCATTGCTTTAATATTGTACAAAAAATAGACTTCTAGAGGACTATTAAAGAGGACTTTTAATACTTCTAAGTAACTGTTGTAAACCATCTATAAAACTGGTAGATTTATATTTAATGGCTTCAGTCAATAAAGCTGCAGTCATTAGAATTTCGTGGGAAATAAAACGTTTAACAATTTTAGGCTATTTAATTCTGACTTCTCGCTGCCCTCTGGTTGCTAACTACAGACTAAAGGTTTATCTTTACTAAAATTTTAATTAGTTATATTACTGTCATTTAACACAAAGAAGTATCAGAACAGATTTTTATTTGATCGGGACAAAAACACATCCTGGTGATACAGAGTGAAACACAGCATCTAGTTTTTTTATGAATAAAAACCGTCTTCATCGTAAAATCATACAGTGAATTAAAATATGTTACATATTAATTTGAGTCTGAAAACAGTAGATATACTGTAACTGTCTTTGGCCTCTATCGCAAAATCTGTATTTTTTATTTGTATGTTTTTGAATCAGAATGTTTTGTTTGAGGCTCTAAACTTGATTTTTATTCCTGCTCCCGGTTTTACGAACAGAATGAGATCATTAACCCTTTGGTCATGTTCAAAATAAACACACACAATTTAAGGTCAGATCGCCATAGGCTTCAAAAAGGTTTTTCTGTAGACGACTAAAGGGTTACACGCCCGTTTAAGTAGTTTAAAGTTTATTTTAGTATTGACCATGGGTATGCTGGTCTGATGGGGTATGCTCATCTGACAGAACAACAGCTGTTGGTCAGGAAGCTGCTGACTGGTTTAATATTGATGTTTTATTATAATGGGGCTCAATTTGACTCCAATAAGGCCGACCCTTTAATGGTTCTTCAGCTTCATTTAAAAAAAAAACAATGAAGCCTAAAATAAGGCTTTATTCTTTGAAATGAATAACCTTCAGTAATGAGTCTTTTTTTAATGGAAACACAGCTTTTGGGAAATGAAGTCCTCCATTGCTCCGACGTCTCATACATCACATGAGAAACAATTATGAAGCCGTTTTCCCTTTTCTTTTTTACCCCTATCAGGTGCTCCACTGCTGCTTTGTTTCACTTCATTTCCTCTCATCTAGTTTCTCTCGGGATTAAAACTGTTCTTTAAACCGTCGGGGAAAACGGACAGCTTTCCCTGATGGGTTCCAACGTCCCCTCACCGCACATCTCTCATTATCGACACATCAAACAGCAGCAATTAGCGGCGCCAGAGGCACGGCGGCGGCCCCCGAGTCCCGGCCGGGGCCGGCGCCCGGTGGGGTAACCTGAGCGGTTAATGAACTGCTGCAGCGATATTCATTAAAGAAGGATTATGTCGCACTCATTGCCAATTACCATAGGAAGGAATTAGTCATTTTAAACGAGCCCATTATTGGGATGAATGTGTGACAGGAAGAACAGGAAGGATAATGAGAAAATCTTCTCTGTGGAAGTTTGGAGCCTGTTGCTTTTCCCACTTCTTCAGTTTTTCTGCTTCTTCGTTCTCCTTTCGATCCTTCTGTTCCTCAGTACTCTGTCAACAGGCCACCATAGTCGCTCGGTCCCTCGTTCTGTGGCTCCTGGAAAATCCAATCAGCTTTAAATAGAAGGAGAGCATCCAGTACGTCTCTATTCATCCTCTAATTGTGCAGACTATGGCTGCAGCCCAGAGTCCTCCCTTTTCATAGCACTGTTTACAGTAGGTATAGAAAAACAAGACTGTTAAAATACTGTTGAAACACGTTATGCTGCTGAAAGGAGCAGTTGCTGAAAAAGATGGTTACAAACTTCTTAACCCTTTATAGGGCAAGTTAGCGTTTTTGAGTCCCCCCCATCCCTCAGTGAGGTCTAGAAGCACAAGATCTATATCCAGCCATTCAGCAAAGATGCTGCTGGATCTTTGTACATCTTATTTTGGCATTTGACCAATTAGATGTAACTTGACTCCGCCAGATGGATTTGCAATGCATATCCATCTGGAAACCTTCCGTTGCAGTAATTTTGGGAAGTGGCGAAAATAC
>NW_015150466.1:2482216-2486615 GCF_000732505.1 Cyprinodon variegatus
ACCAGCGGCCAGATAGAAACGACACACTGAGGGCGCTCTAAGAAACAAACATCCCTCTAGCTGCATCACACCATTCAGAAAATGAACCATTACAGGGCAAACTTCAACTCAAACTCTGATTTATTAACCAGCCTAAAGCCCCCGTCACACCTTGAGTTAGACCAGCATATGCCTGACGTACATAAAATCTGGAAAAAATGCTGGCATACGTTGGATACGTTATTGGTACGTTTTGTATAATTTATGAGCACGCTGAAACACCCAGGCACACATCGACATACGGTGAGAAATTTTGAGCAATTTCTCGACGTATGCCAGGGTATGCCATACGTGAGCCATAAGTTACAGGTAAGTTATCTGATAGTTGATATACGTTAAGTGTAGGGTTGCCAACTCCCTGAAAAAAAGGACACCTCCTGGCGTGGTGTTTTTTTTTCATCCCCCTTTGTATGTGAAATTCTATATTCTTTTAACTATTTGACTCAAACTTCTGTATTGAAATGGATGCATATTTGTGAGTGACATGAACACATGGAAAATAATTATTATCCAGCAATTGACTTTAATACAAAAAAGAAACAGCTTCATTTCATGGGCATTACAATGCCATGCGTAAGTTAGGCTGTCGTTGGACATAAGTTCTGGACTCCTTATGAATACTCCATGTATACGTCCAATATTAAAAAAATACATAGAAAGTTCAGCATATGCCAGCGTTTTAGGAGATTCTGGGATGCCATACGCTGGCTGGCATACGTTGGCTAAAAGGCTGATTATCCTCCCGCAGCAGTGTGTTGCAGTGAGCTTGTTGCAGATATTTTTGATTTATGCACAATATTGAAGTGTGGTCTGTGCTATGTTATTCCACGCCTCAACGCAAGAGGGATAATCATGAACTAGCTGTGGGTCTACATACGGCCGAGGCGGTGAGGAAATGGGGGCAAGTTTGTGCGACAATGGAGGAACATAAGGGCCAAAAAGAGCGGGGATCCAGATGGAACACACCTCACTCTTCTAGCTGGTCCATCTTCATGAGTCGTTTTCCACAAACAAAAAAAACCGGTAAAGAAATACACATAGTGTAGAGCGGATGTAGAATTGACCAATCAGAGGCCTCCTGTCTGCTGCACTGTATGCGGTCATCTACAATTCTGGAGAGGTGCAGCAGAGTGTCTGCGTAGGGGGCGGGGCATATCTGCGTTCACTGCGACACATGCGGATGACCTGGTTTCTGAGTATAAACCAGCCTAAAATCTGACAGGTGTGACAGGGACCTAAACCAATAACAGCAAGGCCCATGAAAATGTCCTCATGGTCCAAAACATGATGCCTAAAAACTTCAGATTCAGATTATGCAGACAAAGTCGTTTTAACTCTAACACCAGTGACCTCATGCAGTCATGCAACGCCATCAACATTTATTAAAGTATGTAATAATTTCATACTTAAAGTACTTTCAGAAGTTTGTATTCTGGATGTGACCAGCAGACTTTTCCTTTAAATTNAACATCCCTCTAGCTGCATCACACCATTCAGAAAACAAACCATTACAGGACAAACTCGAATTCTGATTTAGACCAGCATATGCCTGACCTACATAAAATCTGGCAAAAACGCTGGCATACGTTGGATAAGTTATAGGTACTTTTTGTATAGTTTTAGAGCACGCTGGCACACATCGACACACGGTGAGTATGTCGATGTATGCCATACGTGGGTCATACGTTACAGGTAAGTTATCTGATTGTTAAGTGTAGGGTTGTCAACTCCCTGAAAAAAAAGGGACACCTCATGTGCGTGCCAGCTGACCCTATTCACTCTACCCCTCCTGGCGTGGTGATTTTTTTTAGCTCCCGTTTATGTGTGAAATTATTCTTTTTACTATTTGACTCAAACTTCTGCATTGAATTGGATGCATATTCCTGAGTGACAAGAACCCGTGGAAAAGAAATTATTGTCCAGCAATTGATTTAAATAACAAACTTTGCAGAATAAAATATCTTAAATATAAGCCTGCTTAACTTCTGTAAACTGTAACTGTAAAAAATTAATATAAACCAATAGATAAATAGTGCACATTTTTGGTGCAACAGCAAACTTGTGCAAACTTGTAAACATATTTGTGCCCTAAATGCAATGACTGTAGGCTACAGTTGTAAAACAGAAAAAAAAAAAAAAAAATCATTAGCTCAATGCCACATTATATTACTTGTTCCACTTGTATTTCCTCTGAGCTCTTGCAGCAGTGAGGAGTTGTCCACCCCCAAAAGCAGCGTCAGCATTTAAATTATTCCGTTCGTCCCCCATATTGCTCTGTTGTCTCCTGATATCTTCTCCGTGAGCAACACTTGGCTCAACCAATGGGATGAGGGGATTCTGGATCGTTACATATATGTATGGAACAAGTTTACCGTAAGTTTTGTATCTAACTTGTTCCCATTAGCTTTTTGCTGACAATTCTTTTTACTCTCACAGTAATACGAGAGAAAATGCATTCTTTTTCCACTAAATATGGGACAGGTACTTCTATTCTGTTTTTCAAGGGACGGTTGGCAACCCTAGTTAAATATAAGTTACTAATAGGTTGTGGCGTTTAGCTTATCCAGAACCTATAAGTAACCTATCCTCCAGACTTCATCCCCATCATAGGGTGAGCCAGAAGGTGAGTGGGATGGATCCTCCCTGCGTTCACGCCCACCACCAACAAACTTCCTAGTGGACATAACACTGAATCTGCTGCGGCTACAAACCTTCATTCTTTCTTTTTCTTTTTTCTTATTAAATATTCTGGGCTGCCCTCTTTAGGTGCAGCGATGGAGCAGCTTTTACTGATGCTTTGTAATGCCCATGAAATGATGGCATAATTTCATAGGCATTACCCTGCCGTGCATTACGCATAAGTTAGGCTGTCTTTGGACATAAGTTCTGGACTCCTTATTAATACTCTATGTATACACCCAACATTGAAAAAATACATAGGAAGTTCAGTGTATGCCAGCGTTTAAGGATATTCTGGGATGTCGGGCATACGCTGGATAAAAGGCTGGTTATCCTCCCGCAGCAGTGTGTTGCAATGAGCTTCTTGCAGATATTTTTGATTTATGCACAATATTGAAGTGTGGTCTGCGCTATGTTATTCCACGCCTCAACGCAAGAGGGATAATCAGGAACTAGCTGTGGGTCTAGATACGGCCGAGAAGTTGAGGAAGTGGGGGCAAGTTTGTGCAACAATGGAGGGACATGAGGGCCAAAAAGAGCGGGGATCCAGGTGGAACACCCCTCGCTCTTCTAGCTGGTCCATCTTCATGAGTCGTTTTCCACAAACAAAACAAGCCGGTAAGGAAATACGCATAGTGTAGAGCGGATGTAGATTTGACCAATCAGAGGCCTCCTGTCTGCTGCACTGTATGCGGTCATCTACAATTCTGGAGAGGTGCAGCAGAGTGTCTGCGGAGGGGGCGGGGCATATCTGCGTTCACTGCGACACACGCAGACGACCTGGTTTCTGAGAATAAACCAGCCTTAAATTTGACAGGTGTGACAGGGACCTAAACCAATAACAGCAAGGCCCATTAAAATGAAGACAAACGTGTTTTAACTCTAACACCAGTGACATCACGCAGTCATGCAACGGCATCAACATTTATTAAAGTATGTAATAATTTCATACTTAAAGTACTTTCAGAAGTTTGTATTCTGNCCCTATAAAGGGTTAAAAACTCACTTCCAGACAGTTTGGTTGTTGTTGCCTTTTGTGATGAGGAAACAATGAAAACTGACTGCTGCTATGATGGCTGACAGAAAGCAGTGAAGAATCGTAAAATTTTAGTCCGGTGTTGGTACCAGATCTGCCCGGGTCCTGCTTCATGCCAGTGACGTTACGCTACATAATTGGCTGAATGTTGTCACATCATGTAAAAAATTGGTTGCCCAGACAATGATAATGACATCACGCAGCGTCCAGAGCATCTGTAATGTTAGCATGTTAAATGACAGATGAAGTTTTACTTGATAACAAAACTGAAAAAAATCTGTTTATGGTTAACAAAGTAACTGTTATACTACGTTCAGACTGCAAGCAGCAGAAGCAGCATGTGCTGCTTCATTTTTGAGGCTTGTACAAGTTTAGTTCTGACCTGTGGCTGAAGTGTCTTTGCTGACAGGCATTTTTCTAGCACAATATTAGAAACATTTCCTGTAAATAAATCTAAATCTATGCAGTGAAGACAATAAGTTGCTCTTTCGGTGGACTTTTTGAACTGGCTGTGCAGAGACGGCTCCTTCCCTCAGGAAAACATGCAGTGAGGCAGCTTCGTGATGAGGCAAAGAGGAACACGCAGACCCACCCTTAATACCAGCGGCCAGATAGAAACGACACACTGAGGGCGCTCTAAGAAAC
>NW_015150466.1:2491009-2492480 GCF_000732505.1 Cyprinodon variegatus
ACTTAAAGTACTTTCAGAAGTTTGTATTCTGAATGTGACCAGCAGACTTTTCCTTTAAATTACCAACCAAAAAAAAACATAACATTTCTACAACTATTCACCAAATTTTGTCATATTTTTTTTTTACATATGCAAAGCAGAAATTCTAACCTTCATCCTTACATTCACCATTTCACTTCTCATCAAAACGTACTTCTCCGTGTGTTAATATGTAGATGCTTATTACTGCTTTTGTTATTTTCAGACTCGTGCTCATGCCTGCGTTTAGATTTCTTCTCCATGTCTGTTTGGTTCGTAGGAAGTTGGCCAAAAAGCAGAAGGAAACTGCGAGTAGCTCCACCCAGCAGAGGGAGATGGGTCCGGTCACCACTGCTGATAAGAGCACCACCAAAGTGAGCACCCTGCACAAAGACGACCCTTTCTCCACCTCCAGCCCGGACCTTAATGGCTTCAGTGAGTAAAACCTGTGTCCCGGTTCATCCTGAAAGTAAATGCTAAATGGACCGGTGTTCTGTTAAACCAGCATACTTATAGTCAATACCTATGCACAAGACGTCAGATTTAAGTTTATCCCTTTAGTTTTGTATGAAAACTAAACTTTAAACTACCTCGACGGGCGTTTGTCCCTTTAGTCGTGTACAAAAAACAACAAAAAAAAACAATTTAATCTGAAAAACTCACACAGAAAGAAACAACAATTAGAAGGAAATATTGATACAATTACTTTAATCTTTGGCGCTCAGACCTCGGCAGGAAACATAGAGCTGAATTTTGCTTTGATATGCATGAGCAGGAGTAAAGAATAGGGATGTATCGCCCCAGGCCTGAAACTGGTGGTGGAGTGGAGATGGATGAAGGTCAGTCTATAGACTGAATGAGCTGATAGTAAGAGGTTCACTCAGGGACCTGGAAGATGGAAGTCCAACTGGGATAACGCCGGTTGCATGAACCTGGTCATGATGAGCAAGCATGAAGCGACAGTGGAGAGGAAAAACTCCCCATTGGGAAGAAACCTCTGGCAGAACCAGGCTTAACATGGCGGCCTTCTGCCAGACCGGTTGAGATAAAACAGGGAATGCAGTAGGAGTCCAGGAGGAATGAAACTCTGATGAAGCTTTAGCTACGATGGTGGAGGAGGGGATGGAGGTGGGTATAAACCGGGTCATCTGTGTCATGATAGGCTTAAGAGGCTGAACCCACATGCAGAACACTACAGGAAGCTGAGTAAAAGTTTAACAGAGTTTATTGAAAAACATACAGAGTAATTATGAACTGGTTCTGGTACAGGTCCGGGACTGGAATCACTGACATCTGCAGAGATGGATAGTTTGATTAGCTAGGCAGCGAGATGGCTTGTGGAGTGTGTTAATTCAGAATGTACCTAGATGAGGTTCTGGCAGATCCTTTGAGAGAGGGGGAACCGGTTGGGTCCAGAGACTGTAGATTCAGCAGGGAGCTCAGCGGCAGCAGC
>NW_015150466.1:2493810-2498455 GCF_000732505.1 Cyprinodon variegatus
GACGACCCTTTCTCCACCTCCAGCCCGGACCTTAATGGCTTCAGTGAGTAAAACCTGTGTCCCGGTTCGTCCTGAAAGTAAATGCTAAATGGACCAGTGTTCTCTCAGATCAGCATACCTATAGTCAATACAAGATGCGCAAGATGTCATATTCACATTTATCCCTTTAGTTTTGTAAGAAAACTAAACTTTAAACTACCTGGACAGGCGTTTGTTCCTTTAGTCGTGTACAAAAAAAAAATAAAAAAAAACAATTCAATCTAAAAAACTCACACAGAAAGAAAAGACAATTCAAAAAGACGCTTCATGCTTGCTCCATGATGAGCAGGCATGAAGCGACAGTGGAGAGGAAAAACTCCCCATTGGGAAGAAACCTCTGGCAGAACCAGGCTTAACATGGTGGCCTTCTGCCAGACCAGTTGAGATAAAACAGGGAATGCAGTAGGAGTCCAGCAGGAATGAAACTCTGATGAAGTTTTAGCTACGATGTGGGTATAAACCGGGTCATCTGAATCAAAGTCAGACATGGCACATCCACCGCCCATGCCTTGGGCAACAGACTGAGATGTGGACTTGGAGACCTTCTAAGATGAACTTTGGATGCTGATTGGGCTTTCGTAGAGGTATGGTTCAAAGCTCACTAGCTTGTGTCGGAGCTAAAAGAAGGCGATTAATCAGTTTATTCAGTTGAACTTGACCATTTTAAGGTCAGATTGCCATACACTTCAAAAAACACCACAAAGTAAGTAATTAAATTGTTTTTTTATTGTACATGACTAAAGGGATACATGCCCATTGAGGTAGTTTAATGTCCATTTTTCGTACAAGGGATAAACTAAACGAATATACGGGTATTGACTATGGTATGCTGGTCTGACCAGGTAGGCTCATCTGACAGAACACCGGCAGCATTGTGGGAAAGATTCTGGTTCATTCTAGTTAGTAAAACAACAGATTATCCAGTTTCCCTTCATTGGATAGTTCTTCAATCACATTATTGTCATGTTATTACTGTATTTATAACCATTAAGATTTGTTACCAGCTGTGCTCATATCTGCCCATTCCAGGTGAATGCTGCATCTCGTCAAAGAAATAACTGCATATAAAAAATCCTTTTTTTCTTTTTCCATTTTTCTTGTTAAATTACACATCTGTGTGTCTAGTATAATTAGACAGTTGCACTCAGGCGGGCATTTTTCTCTTGTAAATGTCACGCTGGCCTTTGGGAGGACTCTGCTTTTTAGAGCTTCAGACCCGGTCTTACGCTGGTTATAACAGCCTGCACCTTTCTTCTTAACTCTCCCTGCTAATGTACATTAATGTTCCTGTGCTGAAACTCACCAACTGGACACTGACATCCACATCAGAAACCTGTGATATTTGAATGTGAAAAATTTTGCATCTTTCATTCATAAATAGGGTCAGATCCTGGCCATTATGTCGTGTTCTGTCTGTACGTTTGTAAGAAACTTTCTAGCAGAACAGTCACCTATTTACCTTGCAATCATCTCTGACCTGCTTCCCTATCCTCTTAATGCTCTACTCTGCATTCAGGGTGCTATGCAGTCTTATCTTTTTGGTTGGGTTTTTCAGCCTTCAGCTATATTTAGAAGAAACTCCTACAGTAGTAGCCATTCAAAATGTACCCACTTTCCTTCATTGGTCCCCTTCAATTTATTTTTAAACATCAATATTTGTACTAAATATTCTTTCAGTCATAATTTGTGGACATTAAGATCTAAAGAGAAGCATCATCTCCTGGTCAGACCCTGTAATTCAGTGAAAGGGTGGACTCTATTAAATTATGCAAGTGAGGGTCATTCCATTGGCTGGATGTTGGAGGGGATTTTGCTGGGCCATTCGGCCGGCGTTTGATGGGGACGGCCATTTTGAATGGCTGCTACTGTAGTTTTTCTAATTATTTGCTTCTCTCTTGCCAATCTTTTCTGATGTCTAATTTTGTGGCCGGTACAGCGAAGCAGAACACCTGGAGGAAAGGTCTAAACCTGCTTAAGTTCTGTCCCGTTCAACTTCTTCTGGCTTTGTTTTCCTTGCTGATGTTCTCCTTACCCAGACTGTTGAACCGTCCCATCTTGATGGCATAATCTTATGCCCTTAATTTGCTTCAACTCTGCCCAGTTTCTTTAATTAAAACTATGTGAGTGAAAAACAAAAACTACAACAAAGGCTCTTATCTGTTAACATATGTTTCCTATTGATAGGGGCTTGTATGCACTCAGAGGAATAATGTGTTCTAACTGTAAAACATGGTGAACTTTAAAAACATTTACCATGAGTTCAAGACAAGCTGCCTTAAAAGCCAAGGCTTGAGTGAAATAAAAAGTCTAACAGTGTGGTTGGGTCGAAGTCACTCCATTTTTTTTATGAAAGTGTTCACTGCTCTGCTGCAGTGGCGCCACTAGTGGTAGGGCCAGTGTAAATTGTAGTAGCATCAGTTTACTATTTCATCCCATTATGCACAGCCAGCAATGTAACATTAAAAATCACACAATAAACCAAGATATGAGTAGGTGTTTACTTAAAGTCGTAGGGTAGTTGCATTTCCGTTGCATTTCCGAATTCTCCCGAGTGGTGCCCGACTTTACAAGAGTGAATAAAGTGAATGTGATTGGTTGATTATCAAGGGGGTGGGATTGTTGTGGAGGAAGGTTCACAAGCAAGTTTGGTTGTGGTCGCTTTCTCTGAAGCATCATTGCTTACCTGTTAGCAACTTAGTGCTAGTAGGTTCCCAATGGGAAATTCCATTGGGACCAAGTAGCACTACTGGTGACTTAGAAACGACGCTGTCAAGGAACGCTATGGACAGAGGAAACATGCAAGAGGAGGAGAGTTTAGTGTCGGAGGTCGTGGATGAGTCTCCTCCGTCATCCATTTTTTATTTAGAGGAGGAAAGCGGGGACGAAGATGTTGTGGAAGAGGACGCCAGGGCGGCAGAAGCTCGGTTTGGTGTAGAAGGCTTCCAGCCGTACATGTTTGAGCCCTTGCCTCGCAACGCTGCCAGTTCTGTTAGCTCTACGCCTGCCGAAGACACAGACGTCCAGGATTAGAAAAAAAAAAAGAATTTTTCTAAATTTTGGAACAATATTCTCTGATAAAGAGTACATTTATATACATGTTTAAGCCATGTTGGTTTGACAATATGATTTAAATTCTACAAATATTGACAGAAAGAATATTTTAGCTCAAATTTTGATGTTTAAAAAGGAATTGTGGGGGACCAGCCAAGGGACCATTGAAGAAAGTGGGGACATTTTGAATGGCTACTACTGTACATTTTATTAGCAATGTATAAATAGGGGTGAGTCTTACTTTAATTACTACTTTTTTTCCTACTCTTCTATCCAAAAAACCAAAATATACATAAAGGTTTGTGATTGTTAAGTCACTAAATTTGGGAAAATTCAAAGAGGTGTGAATACTTTCAGTCATTATATGAAGGGAGAAGGTTGCCTGTGTGTCAATGTCCAGAATTGGTCTTCCCGTTTCTGTTATCCGGCTTTTGTAGTATTTTTTTCTTAACCGGGCTTAAATTTACTTGCATGCAGCATACTCTGCCATGGATCCAGGCTCAGTCCTAATGAGACTGAAAGCGCTGACACAGAGAAGGGGACCCAATATTTCTGCAAAGAGTCTCACAGGGCAAATAACCTTTTTGTGTTATTGCATTCTCACCAAGTCGTCAGCTATCTTCACAGGACGTTGCTGTCAAAGCAGATTTCTCTTGGTATGCAGGTACACTCCTGACTTTATTAAAGCTGGACTGCTTTTTGGGGGACATTAGCATATGATGCCGGTTTGCATGAGGTGAGAGGGATTTTATCACAGAGTAGGAGAGAATATGTTGTGTTTGGATGTATCAGGAATGTGGGACAGAGATAAGGAATAGGAGAAGCGATGAAGGAACAGGAGGACAATAAGGAGAGGATGTTAAACTTGAATCATCCATAGCAGGGAAATTGTGTCATTAAAAGTTCAGCAGATCATTCATAAATAATGGAAGAATTCAACAACAGATCCTGTTTATGTATCACAGTCTGTAGACAGGTTTTCATCAATATTTTATCAAGAATCGCTTTAAAATATGAAATAACTGAGGTGGTTTTTGACTTTTAGGGAAAAAAGTGTTAATGTGAGAAAGAGGAGATGGGAAAGCATCTGTTGAATCGGTTCTGACAGAGTGAACATTTCTGTCAAATGACTGATCAGCTGTTTCCAACCATTGCTAATATTCATTAAAACTTTGCTCTGTCAATGATCTGTGTCCCAGCAATTTCCTACCTCTACTTCCTGTTTTCTTCCAACCAACTATAACTCAGCTGATGACATTAAGCAGGCGCCTGATAATCTCAATGGATGAAGAAACGTCTAATTCGATTTATTTTTTCCATTGACATTTAAAATAGACAAACTAATAAAATGTACACTGGCAGCAATTCAAAACTGCCCTTCCCAGTCAAATACCAACTTGATGGCAGCCCACTTCCCTCCAACTCCCAGGAAAATCCCTTCTGACTTCCAGCCACTGGAGTGACTCCACCCTTTCATTGAATTACAGGGTTTGACGAGGAGATGATGCTTCTTTTTATATCCTAATGTCCACAAATCATGACAAAAAGAATATTT
>NW_015150466.1:2498636-2500700 GCF_000732505.1 Cyprinodon variegatus
GCAACCAAGGACCAACAAAGGTACAGTCAAGGACCAGCCAAGGGCAAGCCAAGAACCAACCGAGGGGAAACCAAGGACCAGCAAAGGGACAGTCAAGGACCAGCCAAGGGCAAGCCAAGAACCAACCGAGGGGAAACCAAGGACCAGCAAAGGGACAGTCAAGGAGTAGCCAAGGGCAAGCCAAGGACCAGCCAAGGATCAGCCAAGGGAAAGCCAAGGACCAGCAAAGGGAAAGCCAAGGCCCAGCCAAGGACCAGCCAAGGGACAGCCAAGGACCAGCCAAGTGACAGCCAAGGACCAGCAGAGGGCCAGCCAAGGACCAGCCAAGGGCCAATCAAGGATAAGCCAAGGATCAGCCAAGGACCAACTAAGGACAAGCCAAAGACCAGCCAAGGACCAGCCAAGGACTAGCCAAGGACCAGCCAAGGGTCCATCAAGGAAAGTGGGGAAATTTTGAATGGCTACTACTGTAGAATATTCTTATTTTTAACTTCCCCTCCACACCAACTGAAAATCTTGTTACAAAGTGCTTATGCAGAACTTTTAAGTACATATAAACTTCATAAGTTTTCTCGCACTTAGTCCTTGTCAGGGTCGCGGTGGGGAAGGTGCCTATCTTCAGCAGTCTATGAGCGAGAGACAGCGTACACTCTGGACAGGTCGCCAGTTTGGCGCAGGGCAACACAGAGACCCACAATGAGCACACAACCATTAACTCACACACACTCACACCTAAGGACAATTTAAATATAGTCATGTTTTTGGACTCTGGAAGCTGGAGTACCCAGAGAGGAGCCACATATGCACGGGGATAACATGCAAATTCCATGTTTTCAAAAACAAATACTGATTCAAGAAATGTAAATATATAAATATGTCGAAGCCTTTTTTGTATTTAAAATCTTAAATTTAAAGCTTGTGGAGCAAAAGCAAACTGTTAATACAGCCATTGATTCTTACCTGATCATAATTAACACAGAAAAATTCAATAATCTTCATTTGGTAATCTGCATGGTTGTTTAGAGCCTGCAAAAAAGTGTAAACAACATTAACACTTGCAGAAACACACAGTGTGTGTTTTAGCTCAGATTAATGTGTGTCGGCTAGTGCTAACTTCCACAGTGGATTATTGAACAGGCTGAGATGGTGTGTGATGCGTCACAGTTAGTCCCCTTAAAGTCCGGCCTGGGCATGTCTCTGCCTTTCTTATTATTTATTCATAGAGCCCTATAGTGGACTCTTATTTGTCTATAGGAGATGGTTTGTGTGCAGGAACATGCTAGCATTGATCACAGTTAAAGGAAGGAGGCTCTGATAATGAACCCCATTTATAAAATGGGATGCTTCCACATGGATGCTCCACTCTGCTCCTAAAACCTCCCTAGTTGTCGATTATCATCCTGTTTTTCCACTATGAGACCTAAAGTAGTTTCTTTAGATAGATCTCAGATGAACTTTGTTGACCCACAGAAAATTAGTCCTGCTGCAAAGTCCAAACAATGACCAACAATAAGACGGCTAACCAGCCCTGATGACATCCCGCTCAGAGGGCGGACTGTCTCTAGGTGAAAACCACACAGAGTTAAAACTAGCAACTGTCTAGGCTCTGTGTTTCTTTGTTTCTGTAGCATGGCGGCGATCTCTGTGCTTTACCAAAGCAACATCATAAACTCAAAGTTGGTTAGTCAACAGTCAAGCCATTTTGTCAGAATGTGGGGTGGGGGAGAACCTCCACAGTACTGTGAGGGCAAACATTAATGAGGATTTTATTAAATTGAAATAACGAACCGTTGTTTTTCTTTACAAGCATTTTCATCCATCTAAATGTCTCAGGGAGGTTTTGGATGAAGCTTCTTTGCCGCTCAGGCTGCGCCGTCGAAAAGTGGGTTTGATGTGTGTTGGGCGGAGCTACTCTATCCTTTCTTTGCCTGTTACAATGGCAGCTATATTTGCTGTGATTCGAATTATTAAAAGTAGTTTGAATATGTTTTTAACTTAAAAATCCACCTGAAAACTTCATCTGTGCAGTCAGTTCATCCAGATTACCATCCTGCCTTCAAAAAT
>NW_015150466.1:2500979-2504495 GCF_000732505.1 Cyprinodon variegatus
GCCTCTAGAAATGTTTCATAGGGGGGGCAGATGGGGCGAATATAATCTTGGGGTGGCACACTGAAACTAAAAGCCATAATTTCAAGGTTTGAATCTACTGTTGTGGTAAACCTGCCTGTTAAAAGCTTAAAGTCCTGATTAAACTCCTACTCATATCTTGGTTTATTGTGTGAAGTTTAATGTTACGTCGCTGGCTGTGCATAATGGGATGAAATGCTAAACTGATGCTACTACAATTTACACTGGCCAGTGGGCATGTGTGATCGCCAGTGGGCATGTGTGGTCGCCAGTGTGGTTGCCAGTGGGACAGTGGGGTGGCCAGTGGGGTTAGCAGTGGTTACTGTTTCAGGGGAGTGATCATAGCGCTCTGCATCAGCAGTGCTGTGTCTGTCTCCCTGCCAGCTCCCAGATCAGCTTCTTTGATTGGTTGATGTGACGCTTCGAGCAGCAAAAGTTTATAATTTCCAACTCCAGTAGCTGCTGCTTCTGAAGTGCGTCAGATACTCAGAAGTCTGCTTGAGCTACTCAGACACGCTGCAGGACGTTTTGCTGCGCCTTGATGCACGTCAACCATTGACTTTGCATGTAAACTAACTGCCTCTTCTGCGGTCTGAACGTAGCATAACTCCTGACCAGTTTAACGCGGTTCTGGGAAATTCCCCCTTTTTTAATGATGGCGTCGCCTCACCTGCTGTCATTATTACTGCAGCTGGTTGGAGGATGTGTGACTTGACCTTTAACATACCTTATGTCTCTTTGGGGAACAGAATGAGTCATGGCGTTGACCTTCTGGGGTTTCTTCCTCAGAGCCTTTAATAAGAAATATTTGACACTTTATGATGATTTTTTTTTTATTTTTTCCTCCCGTTTCATTGATTTCCTTTTCCTTTCTAAAACAAATCAGAGGGTTTGGTCCGCAGTTACAAGATATGACCTCGCATAGATTTATATCATGGTAAGCATCTGATGCTGAGACATCCGGCGGTGAAACACGTCTTTCAACCTCTCCTCGTATCCAAATCCATAATTTATCCCCTTCAAACACGGAGAGCCGCCAATCTTTCCCAACTTTTCTTCATCTTCTGACCAGTTTAATGTATTGACCCCTATTGAGAAACACATCAGATGTAAGTGCATTCCCATCGGCCTGCCAACGCCATGCCAGATTCAATGCAGGGTGCGTCAGCGGTGCCATTAGTGTTATCGGATTGCTCCACATGCAGCTGAAAATTGATCCCATTCAGTTGATGTTTTTATTGTCTCTGTAAAAAAAAAAAAAAAAAAAATCAGCTGTTGTTTTTTTTTTCTGTAACTTAAAGCTTCTCTCCCGTTTCTCTTCTCCTTCCCTGTTCTTCCTTATCTTCTATTTTCGCAACTCCATTCCTATCCTGATCTCCACCTACCGTCCTTTCCCTTTTTTTTCTCATTTGTCACCCACTTTTAATTTCCCTCATATCTTTCCTCACCTCTCCTCTCCACAGCCTCCCCCTCCCCCTGCTCCTTCTCTGTGCAGGGAAGCAAGACGCTGCAGAGCAAATCCTTGCTGAATTCCTACTACTCAGGTACATTTGTGCTCAGTCCTAATCTGTAGAGAGGCTCAGGCGGCCGTTTGCAGTGTATTTGGTTGCTGCTGTTTATTGGGAATTCAGTGAGCTGCAGTCATTAGAGCATAAAAATATGGGGGTCAAGAGATGCCATTAATCAAGCCAACTATTGTTCTAACCAGTTATGAAATTAAGACGTTCAGATAAATTAAAAATTATTGATCTTAAAACGGTTGAATGGGGCACAACTTTAAACTGAATTTAAAGTGAATTTTCACAAAACGTATCCATGAACATTTTTGTCAGGATCTACCCGCCACGTGCCCACAACACTAACCCCACTAATGCCCATGTGATGCAAACAGTTTGGTGTCAGACTTGTCTTAAGATAGAACCTTTGTACAAGAAGATTTTTAAATTCTAGTCTAAACCTGAATTAGATCGGTTCCATAGATCCTTGAAGCCAAAGCTTAACGATTCTTATTCTGGTCAAGTTAAAAACAACAAAAAAAACTTTTGAACCACTTGTTTATATTTTTCAATATTAATTTGATCCAGTTTATTTCTATAGCAATAATTCACAACATCATCAGCTCAAGGCACTTTACAGTTCACCAGATCATACAGTCAAATTAATTCAAAGTTTCCTAGCTAAGGCAATCCCTCACACTAAGCATGCTTGTAGCGACAGTGGAGAGGAAAAACTCCTTCTTAACAGGAAGAAACCTCCAGCAGAACCAGGCTCAGTGTGAGCGGCCATGTCAGAGGATGAAGAGAGCATGTCCAGCCAGTCACAGTCAGAGAAACAGGACAACACTGAAAAACAGGCCAATCTCCAAAATCTATAAACAAAGGTGTTAATTGCAGCAGCACAGCTCATATTTCTCTCCAGGATGGAGTCACAGCCAAACAGACCAGATGAAGCTACTTTGAGAAAAAGCAGAGAGCAAAACGTTAGAGATTGAAATAACAGATACTGCAGAATAGAGAATAGAGATAGAATGAAGCAGAATGATGAAATGGGGTTCCTATGTCCTCCAGCAGTCTAAGCCTATAGCAGCATAACTATAGAGATAGCTCAGGATAACTTGAGCCACCCTAACTATAAGCTTTTTCAAAAAGGAAAGTTTTAATAATTATATTTTAGCCTGTATGAATGATTTACTGCAATAAGTAAATTATAATTTACTACTCAAAAATCAAATTCATATTCCTATTTCTTGCCCCTAAAATTTATTTTAGGTTGTATAATATCTTAGAATTATACAGCTTAGTTGTAAAAGCAGCAAATTAATTTAACGTAATTAACACTTGATTATTCAGAAAAAAAAAAAAAACATAAATTAGGTCCAATCTTATATTACCAATGAAAGACCAGGTTTTTTGGGGCAATGGTGTCAAATCTCTGGATTGTGAGTGCACTCTTGGACCACCACAAGTTTCATCACTCAGGCCCAGGCTTTTTCTCACTTTACGTTACGACCATCTATAAATGTAGAAAAACACTATGCAGATGTTCGCAGATGAAGCAGTAATGTATTGTTCAGCAAGCTGGCAGCATCCCTCAGCTGAAAGTCCCATGTCAAAGATGGAGTTTAAAAATTACATCTCAAACTGGTACAAAAGTTAATTTAAGATGGAGTGAATCTAAAGGCAACGCAGCATAACCTTTGACCCCAGTATTACCTTTATTTAGGATATATTAAACATTTTCATCTTCTGCTGCGTATAGATGCTAAATTGTGCTTTTCTGGAATTGGAAGACAGAGCTGGAAATGAACAGTAGCTCCACACTCTGAATCTGAAAAACTCTTATAAATTATCCTACAGTCAGAGCTACAAAGATCCGTCCATTGTCTAAATGTTCTCAGTAATTGTATTGGCTGTTATATGACAGTGAATAAGCTTCAACATTAAGCTTCTGTTTTTCCTTTTGTGTCTCCTGCAGTGTCCAAAGAACCGGTTCCAGCCA
>NW_015150466.1:2505760-2507035 GCF_000732505.1 Cyprinodon variegatus
TATTGGCTGTTATATGACAGTGAATAAGCTTCAACATTAAGCTTCTGTTTTTCCTTTTGTGTCTCCTGCAGTGTCCAAAGAACCGGTTCCAGCCACAACTTCAATAGGTAAGAAAACCACTGCTGTCTGAAAGGGAGGTGACTACCAATCAGATTCCTTCCTTCCTTCCTTCCTTCCTTCCTTCCTTCCTTCCTTGTCCTGTCCTGTCCTGCTGTCCTGTTCTGTCCTGTATTTAGCCAGATACAGATCTTTTCTTACCAGTTCCTCTTTTTTGACCCTTACCTTGTTTCTTTCCCTCTTCCTGGCATTAGAAGGTAGCAGAAGTAAAGTTTTTTTATCCTCTGCTAAAACTCTGCAGAGAAAACAATCCAGACTGCAGAGATATAAACCAACTTTATGTGTTTTTCACTGTGGCCAAAACTAACGGGACTAAGTGGCCAAAAGGAGGAAAATGGATCATTAGCAGCTCTGTTTGAGGGTCTCTTCTCTTCAGTTGATTGGCTGCAGTGTTCCCCAGCTGTCTGTACAGGTTTGCTGATGCACATCAGGGCATGATGAGGCAGAATGCAAAAAGATGCTTGAATGATTTATGCACTGGCAGAAATTCGGTGTTATACATCTTCACACAATGACAATAGCTTTTTATGCAGCCATCTGTTCACTTTACAATCAGACAGAAAATCTAGAAATGGAAAATGCACTTTGATCATGATGGAAACAGAAAAAAATCAGCTGCTCGCAACAAAAATTCTAAAGGTTAAGAAATTAGTATAAAATCCTCCATATATCGGGTGACCAGATTTGGGTTTCTTAAAAAGTAGGACCGGGCCCCAGTGGGGGACAGAGCGACCAAACCTGATCCAGTGATGATATGCCGTAAGGCAGGCGGGGGGTGAAGCACGGGGTCCCGGCCGCCGTCACCGGGTCAGATTCGGTCGCTAACAACTTCACAACTTCCATTTAAAAACTGTTAAAAACTGGTGACTAAGGTTGTGAAACTCTAAACTAAGTAGCTACTATGGAAGGCAGGAAAAATGGTGGCAAAACTTTGTCATTAAATTGATGCATCCTTGTTTAGATTAGTAGGTATAATATAATATTAGTTATAAACAAATGTTGTAATTCTATAGAAGCAGCGCCACTAATTACGTCTGATGATGCATTTCCAGTACAACCGCAGCCCAGTTGGGCTGGAGTTATTATGATATTATTATTATTATCGTTTGTCATGGGCATTACGCTGCCGTGCGTTATGCATAAGTTAAGCTGTCGTTG
>NW_015150466.1:2508116-2510096 GCF_000732505.1 Cyprinodon variegatus
CCGTGAACACTGGGACGGAACTCAATGGGAAAGGAAATGAAATAAATCGTTGCGTATATTAGCTGCGACATATGAATCAAGATGCGAATTTAGGTGTTCAGGCTGACGTATAACTAACTGGCCTGTATAAGATAACGGAAAAAAACACGGATTTTAAGACAGGATATTTATTTTTAAATAGAAATTTTCTAACTTTTGGGACAATATCGTCTCATAAAGAGTACATTTATAAACATGTTTAAGCCAGAATGATTTGACATTTAAATATGATTTCCCTAAGACTTTGATAGAAGAGAATGCAGTTGTTTTTTTCTTATTCTAAATATAAATCTTATTCCATTGGCAAAGTATCTCTCTTATCTGCTCAATTCAAGTAACAATGCACTTATTTTAAGAAAAATTGACTTACCTAGATTTAGAATTTTTGCAGATTTTTTTCTCAATGCCTTGAGATGACGTGTTGTGAATTGGCGCTATAAAGGTAAACTGAATTTATTGAATTGAAATAAGATGGCTCCTTCAAAAGGAAATAGTTTTTTTCTAGCAGGTTTAATTCAGGTGGAGCGATGGAGATAAAACTGAACAAGGTCTGAATTTAAAGCAGCAGGATAATAATTACGGCAGAGAATCCTCGTCCTCCACTTATTAACATGCTGCTGTTTCTCACTTCATTAATTCTACTAGTTTAATTACTTTCAGGCTGACTTTCATTATCAAAAACCAAGCACACTAGGTTGATATCTTCTCTGACAATTTGCATAAATTACAGAAATAAATAAAAACGCATTCAGTTTTGTGCCTTTAAGAGGAAAACAAATGTTACTCCAGATCACTAATAAACAATTTAAACAGGTAGAGATGAACAGGCCTCTATGGGGCTCTTTTTCTCTCCACAGAGAGCTTTATTGATCTCTGCTCATTGTCAATTTAACGCTTAACACATTGATTTCTGTCAAGTCCATTAGGTCCATCATTTTCCAGGTGGCCTCTGAAACAGCCGTAATGTCGGCGCTCAATAAATGGATGAAAATGGTTTCATTTTGAAAGGCAGAGTCCTACATTTGCACCCGCTCTGGCACCTTTTTAGCTTTCTGCAAATGGATAATAGCCGCACCGCGCTGAATGTAACAGCGAGCGTCGTATTTCAGGGGCTTAATGGGAGACAGAGACCTGAGAGGGAGAGTTATTAGGATGACGCTGACGGAGACCTGAAGGATCAGAGGGGGACGAGAAGCTCGGCTGAATCCAACATGCAAGCCAGAGCCCACTTTGCTGTTTTAGCTTGCACATTTTCTGGTTAAATCCCCTCAATCCTTTGATTCAGTATGTTTTTTCTCAGTTTCTGAAATAACCAGCCTTGCTTCATACCGGTCAAGTTTTGGATTGAAAACAAGGGAAGTTTTACAGCGTCTGCTGGGAGTCTTCCAACTGTCCAAGTCTAGCTCCAGTATTCATTATTATATGATTACAAACTAATGCCGCCGTCTATGTTTAAGTTATCATTGGTTTTATTTTCATTTTGTGTTATTCTAGTTATCTTTTGGTTGTATTTGAGTTCTTATGTATTTCTTGTTTACTAGTGATGTTATGAGATGAGCTGAGGCTTCAAAATTGGTGACGTCCAAAGCCTCTCTACCATGATACCAGGTGACCGCTTCAGGAAGTGGTTCAGAAAGCGCAAGAACTTCCACTGGCATTTAAACAGCCTCAGTATTCAGTCAAGATGTGGGAGTTTGTAGGAGAGCTACTGTAAGTTGGATAGAGTTTGGATTAGATACATTCATTTCAATTCAGTTTATTTCTATAGCGTCAATTCACGTCATCTAAAGGCACTTTGCAGTTCAACCAGATCATCCAGTCAGGGTGATATAAAGTTTTCTATCTAAGGAAAACCAGTTGATTGCCTCGACTCATTGACTCGAATGCAATCCCTCACACCAAGCATGCTTATAGCGACAGTGGAGAGGAAAAACTCCCTTT
>NW_015150466.1:2511378-2513348 GCF_000732505.1 Cyprinodon variegatus
GTCCCTACCAATAATTAGATGTGAATAACATGTTTATCATTTACAATACAGCTTTGTTGCTTCAGTAGAGGGGATGGAGAATATTGACAGACAAAAACATTTTTGTTTATATATTTTTTTTAATTTTGGTATAATTCCTGCTCTAAGTGGGTCACTCTGTAAGCTAAAGACATGTTTTAGAGTCTCTATAATCCTGTTAACAATTAATTGATTACTAAATTTGTTGACATTTCAATAATCGTTAATTATTCCAATGAATTGTAGAGTGAAATCAATATCCTAAATGCTCAGTGTCTGTTCCAGTGCTCCTGTAAATACAATAAATTTATTCAGTGTGCCTTGAATCTATTATTTTGCGTAGTTTCATGATACAGAGAGAACATTTAAAAGATAAGGGTGGGTTTATCTCTGCATAGTTCTATATCTTCAAAAGGAAATATAACAGACATATTTAGACTATAATTTGTTAAATAGGCACAGATTTATTTTCTGTCTTAGTCGCTGGTAATTTCAAATGCAAACCTTTTCAAAGTGGAAAAAAAGTCATAATTCCTCATTCATCAGAGCCAATGATGCTTAAGTCATTGATAAACAGCATCTAGTGTGCGTAGCGCTTATAAAATTTGTACAAATGTAGCAAGAAATGCTGCTGTTCTCTTTAAACAGAATACACCCTGATTTTCACGTCAAGCATAAAAAAACAAGCATGCATATTTTTGCATAGGAACAATGACATCAGACCAGTAGTGTCCCTTCTAAAGTTGAAATCAAACCTACGTCTCTGCTATCCTTTGAAGGAGAAGTCTGGTCAGCAATTGATAACAATTTGCAAAATAATTATTATAATAATTATAATAATTAAAGAAAAAAAGGGCCTCCTGCCTGTCTTTGCTTAGGGCCCCAGATTTCCTAAATCCACCCCTGTACATGGACTCAATATATGAACCTCAAAGCAATTTATTTGAACGTCATCATAAACAGCTTCTCCTGCCGATGTACGACAAACCCAAAAAACCGGGAGAAAGAGTCTGTGAACATTTCTATGGAAATGCATCAGGTCAAAATGCAAAAGCACGCCTCGCAATCCTTCCAACATTAAAGGTTAAGAGCTGGATGCTCTCACGCTGATTCCAGTTAGAAATCTCTACCGGCAGCATTTAGAAACCAAGTGGAGGAGCTCTGGGTGATGAGTTCATCTTTCTACATCTCCTCCTCCTTCGTTCCGCCAAGCATCAGGGTCAAGTTCAACTTCATTTCACTGCTGGAGAGGCAGGCCGACCAATTCCCTCAGGGAGGCTCTCTTCCCGTATAGACGTGCATCATGGCTTCTAGCAGGACAATGAGGCACAGACGTGGAAATGGAAACTAAGGTTCTGATCTTAAGGAGGTGTGGGAGTCTTAATGAAGGTGTCTGTAGAGAAGAGCACAGCTTCAAAGACGGTGCGAAGGGATTAATGTTTCCAGTCCAGCAGACAGCGCGTGTAAACCTTTTTTGTTTTTCATTAATATGCAGATCTTCTTCTAATGACCAAACCACTTCATTTCCTGGTAAAGAATATGCTAATGTAAACATTAACCACAAGCAACGGCATTATCCTAATCAGAAACTCCACTACAGCTGCAGTTTTAGCGTCGTTCTGAAAGTCAGGATCAAACTGAAAACTCTGCAGTCATTGTTTCTGCAGACAAGGCTTCGGTAGAATGACAGAGAGGCTCACTGAGCATGAAGGCATGTTTGTAAAGACATGTTTTCATACAGTATTATAAGCTACACTCAAGGGGCGGATTTAGGAAATATGGGGCCCTAGGCAAAGACAGACAGAGGGCCATCTCAGTTGGGAAAACAACACACAAAACACACCCATTATACAGATACAGACATGTTAATAAAATAAATAAGTATTGTCCTTTTTCTTCTTGTTTTCCTCTCTATGTTTTGTACTCAGCTGACTTTTCATGCTGTCTCAAAA
>NW_015150466.1:2515126-2519457 GCF_000732505.1 Cyprinodon variegatus
TTCATGTTGCTGCGGTCTGCAGTCTGGACGTTAGATGTCGCTGAAAATTACACACTGTAGCTTTAACGTTGACATCACAGAGTGACACTGAAGGTGCAAACGCTCTGCAGATATATAAACGTACAGAAAATGCAAAACTGATGCAAACACCACCTGGATTTAAAGCAACTCAGAGTTTCAGCTCTCAGTTTTCTGTGAGTTTATTCCAGATTAGTGGAGCAGAAGAACTAAAGGGGTGATAGAACGCAAAACCAAGTTTACATTGTTATAGATGTATAACGATAGTTCAGTGGGTGAAATGGACGTACAGAGAAGTTCAAACCCCATCAACACCTCCTTTTTCTGCAAATCTCACAATTCTAAACTTCCACCTTAAAACAGGCCAATCCAAACGAAGCCCCGAGTTGACGTAAACTCAGGGATGTTGCCTTATTTTGTTCTGGCCTGTACTTTTGTCATGCCCTGAAATTGACATACAGACCAGCCCACTGGTTCCCTGGTTCAAGGGAGGGGGGGAGTATGGAGTGTCAACTGCTGGGCCACTGACTGGACCAGACCTCAGTAGAGAGCCATAAGCCGCCATCCTCAGCCGGTAGGAGGGGCTCTTGGGGCTGGTAAGGCAGGCGGAGTGAAGCACGAGGCCGCGGGTGCCAGGCTACCGTCACCTGGTCGGGTTTGGTCGTTCCGCCTGCTGCTGGCTCCCTGCCGGAGTTCCCGGACCAGCCATGGAGCTAACGGATCAGTTCGAGCCTCCGGAGTGTTTCGACTACATGCCGCACTGTAGTCGACCAAAATCCCGGACGATTTTGAAATTCCCCAAGGACATTTTCTTAGGCATGAAAAGTAGGACATGTCCGGGAAAAAGAGGACGTCTGGTCACCCTACCATATCAACAATCTGATGTTTCAGTGAGTGAGTGCTTGTTGCTATGATGCGTCTTTGCTCAGCAGCTTCACTCGTTGTAAACTGACCAATCAGCGCACAGCTCATTTAAATATTGATGAGCATTCCATAAAAGGAGTAGTTTCATTCTGGAGCTTTTAACCAGGCTTCCATTATGGCAAATAGAACAGCAAATATGACATTTTCAGCCCAACCAATGTTACACACCCTATTCAGAGACCTTAAGGACCAAATACCCTATAGCAGTGGTCTCCAACCCTGGTCCTCAAGATCTACTATCCTACAGATTTTAGATGCATCCCTGCTTCAACACAGCTGAATCAAATGATTGATTACCTTTTCAAGCCATTCATTTGATTCAGCTGTGTTGAAGCAGGGATGCATCTAAAATCTGTAGGATAGTAGATCTTGAGGACCAGGGTTGGAGACCACTGCCCTATAGAATCATTCTATCACCCTTTTAAAGCTGCATCTCCATGTTTAGTTCTGGTGTGTGTCGAAGTTAATGCAGACATGCCCCCGACCTCTGCAGACACTCTGGGTCCACCGCTCCATAATTGTAGCTGACCGCAGACAGGAGGCCTCTGATTGGTCAAATCTACATCCACTTTACATTATACGTATTTCCTGTTTGGTACCTTACCGGCTTGTTTGGTTTGTATGAGCGCCATTTTGGAAAACAACTCGTGAATGTGGACCAGCTAGATGAGCGAAGTGCGGAAGAACCGGACCCTGTTTTCCACCTGGATCCCCGCTCTTTTTGGCCCTCATGTCCCTCCGTTGTCGCACTAACTTGCCCCCACTTCCTCACCTTCTCGGCCGTATATAGACCCACAGGGAGTTCCTGATTATCCCTCTTGCGTTGTGGCGTCGAATAACATAGCGTAGACTATGCCTTAATACTGGGTATAAATCAAAAATATCTGCAAAAAGCTCACTGTGACACACTGCTGTGGGAGGATAACCAGACCTTAAGCCTGTTTTCTGGCTTAAAGGGTCATAATCGTTATTGATTTGCATAAAACATACAGTTTAATACGCACAGTTGTGCTGCTTTAGTGGGAACAGTGGGAAGAAATTAAGAAATAATAAAGGAACACTCGGAGCCGAAGTCATCCATAACTAAGTCTTCATAAAGTCAGGGGGTAGGAAGTAGGAACTTTATAACACACACCCTTCACCAAGCATGAAGGACTGCATTAATACACGCACAGTCTGGCCTTCATTCCCACACACAAACTCCCAGCACACACTTTTATGCTGTAGAAAATTTTTTCCTGACTCATATTGTCAAACGCACACGTTCCCTCGCTCATCCGACAGCGCTGTCTTGTCTCCCGCACACCTGCATGCTCACACATTTTTTTGTGCCCGTGGGGGTCAATAAATCTCCCCATTAGCATTGAGATGTTCTCCATCATAGTCACTGTTGTGGAGCTGCCGCTATGAATTCATTTCATGCCTGGCTTAATGCATATTTGACCTTGGTGAGCTTATCGTGTGTTTTCCAACACACTAGACGCCATAGGGTGGTCTGCTCTGCAAACCAACATGTCTTCATTTAGGAAAAGGAACTTTTGCCTTTGTTTTCAGTGGATTCCTATACCTTGTAGGTTTAGCCTGCTGCAGATGAAGGATATTTTATTGTCATGATGTTCACATTGAATATGATTCCTGTGACAGAAGCGATCAGTTTATCCCTGTAGGCGCACAACGATGCTCACGTAGCTGATTGCTCCTTCCTGTGTTTCCAAAAAGTGACGGCCAAAGTAAATAACCCAGTCCTTCTTTTCTCTGTAGACAAGCCATGATCTGCTTCTCTGTTCTCCATTTTTCATTTAGATGAAATAATAGCTGCATGAATCATGACAGCAGACAAGATAGAGGAGAGCAGGAGGCGGGGTTACCAATCTACTTGCTCTGGAGAGCAGAGTTCGCTGCTTTTAGATGTTGTCGTCAAAGTCTCCAGTAGCAGAAAAAAGTTGCTAGATTTGGCGTTAGGTGATTTTTTGAAATCCAGAGAGAACCCACACATGCTCAGGGAGAACTTGCAAACTCCATACAGAAATACCCCGGACCGGGAATCGAACCCTGAACCTTCTTGCTGCAAGGAAGTAGCGCACAGCACTGCACCGCTGAGCATGTAATCCTATTCTCCTTATGTTTATTTTTTTTCTTTGAATATTATGACTTAATTTTTTTTTTATTTAATGACTTTAATCTGATACAACTTTAATCTTGTAATTTGCAATTTTATCCTCATAATGTTATGACATTACTTTGGTAACCTTAACCCATTATGATTTCATTCTGGTAGTATTACAATTTTATTTTTGTAATCGTATGACTGTATTCTGCTGCGCCTAATCTAGTAACATTACAATTTTAATCTTATAAAATTAAGACTTTATTCATTTTTTACAGCTATTTTTTTTTTTCAAAATTGTCATCACACTATCGCAAGTACAGAACAATGAAATGAACTGCATTCAACCCATCCCCTTGGGAAGCAGTGGGCTGCCATTGTGCGGTGCCCGGGGAGCAGTGCAGGGACCCAGAGTGACAGTTCATGGGGGTGTGGCTTTGAACTCAGGATTTCACGCCCTAACCACTAGGTCGCTACTCCCCTTAGTGTTATGATTTTATTCTCTTTACGTTGTTCCGATGGGATTTTAATCTTGAGACATTTTGACTTTTTCTTGTTTTTCTCTTTGAATTCCAGCCCCCCCACCGCTGCTGCCGCTGCTTCTTTAAACTCTTCCCCCCGCTTCATAAATTTCCCTACACTTTGAATTTCTTCCCTGTTTGTTTGGTTATAAATAAAGTTTTCAGATCAGCCTTAAAAAACTGTTTTCATCGGTCGTTCATTACCTTGAATATAGACCTGTGAAGCTATTTTTTTGGGGATATTGTTGGACAGATTTGCAGACAAGAACACACTGAATTATTTTGGATCTCCTGATATGAAAGAAACCAGCTAATCCCTGAAGACATATGCTGAGATTCTGACATCTCTGATAGAGGATTTATAGTTGAAAAAAAACTGGAATCAATATTTTCTCAGTGGGGTTTATATTCTCTGCTCTGAGGGTTTCCTAAATGTTTTCTTTATTTGTTCTTGTTCACTGTATTATTTAATCTGCTCATTCTTTAATAAAGATGAACTGAACATTTGTCTGACTCTTATCAGCTGTCACTTCATGCTCTAACTATAATATCCTGTGTATTTGCAGTACATGCTTTATGTGTTTTAAAATGTAATAATCTGGATGATCTCCTTTTCTGCTTCTATTTGATTTTCCAACAGATGGTAGCCAGCCGTCTCTCGCCCAGCCATCCCTGACAATGCCGAGTTTTCCTTACGGAGGCTGTGAGTCGGTGGAGCTCTCCTACCAGAGCGGTGCGTTCACATACACTCTGATAAAACA
>NW_015150466.1:2519971-2522428 GCF_000732505.1 Cyprinodon variegatus
CAATATCTATAAAACAAAACTTTCTTTCCTCCTTCAGATTATACGTTTTCTAAATCTAAACTATATCAGAAAGCTACATTAATTGTAATTTGGCATTTTGGACCTCTTCATCGCATGCAAATGGAGTTTTTGTGAGAAAAATACGTTTTAAAAAGCATCTTTAGTTTATCTAGAAAGTCTGCTACCAAACAGCAATCTGGTTACATGTCAGAAAACGGTGGGATGACCTTTTTGTTTGGCTTGATGAGGTATTTTCATCTTTTAAAGGGTTTTAACTCTTTACTCTCCACAAAAAGAGGTTGTATAAACCTTGCTGGGTTAGAATGGTAAACACTTTCAGAAGTGCTAATAAACATTTCAATAACAGGCAACTCTCTAAATATTAGTCAGGCACTGTATTGCAGTCACAGCGACATTTTACAGTCAATGTTAGAGGTTCACACCACATTTTTTAGGCATTTCTTCTTCCTCTCTGTATAATATGTGGAGCCCAAGGTGGGTAGAAACTGAAAAGTTTATTAGGAATTGTTCTTTCCCTTATGTTTTACTTTTCCTCCATTGATATCCTTGAGCTGCTCTTACTGGAGCAGTTTGGTTCATTTATTCCCTAAAGGTAACGAGCTGTTCTCAGATCAGGTGAAAATGCAATATTCAGCACTCATTTCTGGATGTTCTTTATCTTTTTCTGACATTTATACATGACCTACTTTAACGGCTGGTTTTCTAAATATGTGCTAAAAATTTATTTGGAATTAATTTCTTCTCCCCTAATTTGCTATATTACCACAACATTATCTATCTGTACTTTTACATGTTTTAGACTTTGAAATACTAGCTCATGCATCCCCAAATCGGTCCTGGAGGACCGCTGTGCTGCAGGTTTTACAGGGTTTCCTGCTTCAGCACAGCTGAACTGCTGCTGAACTGCAATCATCAGAATCAGCTGTGCTGAAGCTGAGAAACCTCTAAAACCTGCAGGACAGCGGCCCTCCAGGACCGACTTTGGAGATGCCCGTACTAGGTTTTAAAAGCCAACACAGCATGTTTCCATCCTTTGCAGACCAGGCGGTGCAAAGCAGAAGGTCGTAATACGTTTAGATTATATTTAGCTGTAATGAACAGGAAATAGAGGCAGTGAACGAGCACAGACCACAGATCAATAATAAAATGAGTTGTAATCCAGCTACTTGTCCTTATTTCATCACGTAAGCCAGGATTAGCGATGTTTCCTTCCACCCAGAGACACAGAAAAAGAAATGTGGTCATTGTGTTTGTTTTTAGTCTTCGGCAAAAATTAAATCTGCCGAAGAAGAGTTAAGACATTCTGCCTATTAGATTAACCTGCATAAACTTCCTTGATTTTTTTACAGCATTCATATTTTTTATATTTTTTTTTATATTTTTGTAATTCCTGATGAATATTATCAGATTAAAAGTAAATGTGTAAAATTTTCCAAAAAGTGTTTAAAATGCTCCAAAAGACCTTTGAAAGGCTGCTGCAGTGCCTGTAAAGCCAGGAGTTCATTGAAACGAAGCAATGCTTTGCATTTTTGACTTTTTCACAAATAGATTTCTTTACTTTATTTCTCGTGTTTCTATAAATATGTTTCCCCTACAGGTCAGTTCCAGGCCGGCCAGTTTCAGCCAGCTATTCGAGTGGCAGATCTCCTCCAGCACATCACACAGATGAAATGTGGGCAGGGATACGGTTTTAAAGAGGAATATGAGGTAAAGACACACATATAAACATATCCTGTATTTAGTGAGGACCATGTGATGACTCCTATTGACTCCCATTGATTTTAAGACACATAATGATTGAATTTTATTGATCTCACAATGGAGAAATTTACCTCTGCATTTAAACCATCCCCTTGGGGAGCAGTGTGGGTTTAAGGGTCTTGCTCAGAGACCCAACATGGTAGTCTGTGGGAGTGGGGCTCGAATTGAGAACCTCAGCCAAGCTCAATGCCCTAACCACTAGACTGCCACTTTGTATGCCCAACCCCTGATAATGATACTAAACCCAACCATTAGCAGTGTATACCTCACCCTATCCTAAATCCAAATTGATTTCACACCTTAGTCCTAAACCCAAGGACCAGCAACATGTCCTCACTTTGGTACATACAGTTCTCAATATAATGGGGAAACAGGAGAAGCCTCACTCTGATACCGAGACAGGAGTACGGGTCACAGGATTACATGGGTACAGGTAACAGGGGTGCAGTTATAAGGGGTACAGGTAACAGGGGTAACGGTAACAGGCATACAGGGGTGCTGGTGACAGGGGTAAAGGGAACAAGAGTAAAGGTAACAGGGGTGCAGTTATAAGGGGTACAGGTAACAGGGGTAACGGTAACAGGCATACAGGGGTGCTGGTGACAGGGGTAAAGGGAACAAGAGTAAAGGTAACAGGGGTGCAGTTATAAGGGGTACAGGTAACAGGGGTAACGG